>NW_012101310.1:421528-439049 GCF_000951045.1 Mandrillus leucophaeus | reverse complement strand
AGCGCGCGGGCGGGGGGAGGGGGCCACTCTCTCCCTCCGGGTCCCAGCCAAACACATCTGTGTTTGTTTTCTTTGCTGCGCGGAGGTCGGGCCTTCCTCTAACCCAGTCTGATGGCCCCGGTGGCACTGCGCACAGGGCCGTGCCCCTGTGGGCACACAGCCCGGGAGCGTGAGGAAGAGGAGGAGGATGTGACCTCTGCCTGCTCTCCATTCTTTCCCGAAGCCCCGGGGGTCCGGCAAGGAGGGGCTGCTCGCCCGCACTCCCACGGATGTCACCGTGCGTGAGCCTGTCTGTCGGGAACGCGGCTTCGTTCTGGCCAAGGGAGCTGTGGTGGGCCGGAGGCTGAAGGGGTAGGAAGCCGGCAGCACCTGGACGCTAGCCACAGCCCCTCCGAGACGGGCCTGCCTGGTCTCAGGCATGGGGACAGCCCAGCCCTCCCCAGATCCCCTGAGGCAGGCCTACTGGTACTTCCTCAACCGCATTTGTAAGGGTGCAACGCCCTGTACTAACTCATGGGACCTCCACAGCAGCTTTGTTGTTGTATTAACTCCATTTTGCAGATGAGGAAACTGAGAGTCTCGGGCGCTGAAGAAATTCGCACAAGATCAACCCTCAAGTAAACATCAAACCCAGGAAGAGAAGCCTGGGCTCCTTCCACTGTAGGGCATGTGTCAAATGGATAACCCTGCCGAATGATGGTGTCATGGGGCATCTGCGGGGCCACCCAGCCCCTCCTTGCCTCATTCTCCATCACCCCAACAAAAAGACTGAGGACAGTGACAGCATCCTTTGGCCATCTTGCAACAGCAGCCAGAGAGCTCTGGGAAAGGAATACACTGGGCCAAGAGTTTGGAACGGAATCTCTGCTCGTTTATTTGTTAGTTGTAGATGTGTGGTCCAGTAATAGACCCGGATGAAAAGCCCCAGGTCCTGGTTCTGGCCCAAGGGCTGCCTTGCTGCTTTAATGCCTCAGTTTGTCTTATTGGCATTTTCATAAGCCCTGAGAATCTAAGAGGGGGCCTCGGGGCTCATCTGGCCCAGCTCCTTCTCCTTGGAAGAAGGCCTTCCCCAGTCTCCCAGAGAGACGGCCACCCAAGCCAGCTCTTCCAGGGATGGGAGCTAACCACAGCCCAAGAAAATACATCCATTCCATTGCAGGATAGCCTGGATTCATCTTCTCACCCCCCAGGGTAGCACTTTAGCTTTGCCTTCTTGTGCCATTTACCACACTCTACACTGTTTATTTATGCCTTGCCTCACCTTGTGGCAGAAAGGATTTCAGGTAACTTACAAGGGTACATAAAATATGACAAAATAACAAAAGTGAGGTCAAGGGAAATAAATGAAATGGTTAACCATGGTGGCCTGTGAAATCGCAATGGTATACTGAAAGGCAGCGTAGCTCTTAGGAGGAAACGCTTTGGAGCCAGGGTACCTGGGTTCAAATTCTGCCTCAGCTGTGTGACTATGGCAAGTCTATGCCTTGGTTTCCTCCATCTGTACAAGGGAGATAATACAATCTACCTCACTGGGTTGTGAGCATCACGTGAGTTGACACATTTGAATATTATAGCTGATGAGATATAGACATACAGATTGCAGTTCTGTAACACATATAAATATGCCTTCTCATATATGCAAATGTAAATATGCATAAAGCCAGCCACATAGTACATGCATTTAGAAATGTTAGCTGCTAGTATGAGATCACTTGATACATACAGAAATTTTAAATCATTTAAAGAACACTTAATTACAGGGAAAGATGTTCATGACATATTATAATATGAAAAAAGCAAATTAAAAACACGTATGCACAGTATAATCTCATTTTTATTTTTTAAAAAGTATGCATAAAAAGACAACACAGTTAATTGTGGTTATCTCAGGATAGTGAGATTACAGGTGATTTTTATTTACCTTTGCTGTATGTTCTCAATTTTGCACAGTAAAATATGAAGTAAGAGAACAAAGAAAAGCTAAGAAGGGAGACAGAGTCAGGATGAGAATGCAGGTCGAATGCACCCTGGAGTTCCAACCTCTACACCTCTTCTGGGTGGGCCACAAATTTGTCCTTAAGCTTTCCTGCAGCTAAAATGAGGAGACCATGTTCATTACACAATTCCCAGAGTCCATGAGATAAAAGCAGACCTACTGCTCAAGGGAATTACAACTATTCTTGGTACTAAAATCAGATAGGAATTTCTCGCGGGGGCGTGGCCCAAAAAGGGAACACAGTGCGGGGTAATAAGCTTGGTGGGACAGTTTCTGTGATCCCCCTGAATGTAAGCTGATGGCATCGCACCAAAACCCAAGTCAGGAAAAGACATTCCAGCAGGGAGGAATGGAAAAGAAGCAAATTGGGGTGCTCAGTGCCACACACCTGACTGCGGTACATTTTGGAGCATCTACAAGACTGGATTGTGAGGTGCTTTCCAAGCCTTCCTCCTGAATGTTGTTTCTGTCCACAGAGCTTTTTTTTTTTCTTTTTTTTTTTTTGAGACAGAGTCTCTCTCTCTTGCCCAGACTGGAGTGCAGTGGCGCAATCTCAACCTCTGCCTCCCAGGTTCAAGCGATTCTCCTGCCTCAGTCTCCCAAGTAGCTGGGATTACAGGCACCTGCCACCACACCTGGCTAATTTTTTTGTATTTTTAGTAGAGACGGGGTTTCACCGTGTTGGCCAGACTGGTCTCAAACTACTGACCTTAAGTGATCTGCCCGCATAACTGCAACCTCCGCCTCCTGGGTTCAAGCAATTCTCCTGCCTCAGCCTCCCGAGTAGCTGGGATTACAGGTGCCCACCACCACACCTGGCTAATTTTTTTTGCATTTTTAGTAGAGACGGGGTTTCACCATGTTGGCCAGACAGGTCTCAAACTCCTGGCCTTGTGATCTGCCCACCTCGGCCTCCCAAAGTGCTAGGATTACAGGAGTGAGCCACTGCGCCCGGCCTATGTCTGCAGAGCTCTTGATGGCCTTTGCATGGCCGTAAGTTTGAAATGGCTCTCGGTGGACTGTGGCTTTTCTATGCTGCCAGCTGAGCTTAGGCCAGGGGTCTTCAGGAGAGGATGAGCAGGGTCACCTTCCAAATTTATTGTGGTCATTTAGGTCTATTCTTATCATCTTTAGTAGTTCCTGGTGGGCAGAACTGTCTCACTCACCTTGTATCCAGGAGGTCTGGAACCTTCTGTAATACAGTGGAACTCCTCTACGTCCATTCAAAACCCCCTCTCTGTTAAGTCTGCAGGTGGCTCAAACGCTACCCTACACAGCAGCCCAGATCAAGGTTCTCTGCCTCTTCAGATTTTTGAAACCAGTCCTCTATCACCCCTCGGTTTTATCTCTTCTGGGCAAAATGTTCCCAGTTATCTTAATGATTTCCCATGGGACATTGTTTTCTGACCACGCTGCAGCCTCTCCCATCCCCTCTAATTCATCAGTGTCCTTTCCTAATGCAGCCTGTCTTTTGAGGGGACAAATGAAAAAAACAGATGTCCAAGTGTTGTGAGAGCTTCTCAAAGTGGCGGTGATAAATACACACCCGCGAAGGCATGTCAGGCTCTGAGCAGCGGGATCCACGGAGCAAACTGGAGTTCAAAACCCAACAGTGCAGATTTTGGGTGAGAAAGCAAATCTCCGGGTGTTTCTTCAAGGAATGTGTTGAGAGGCGGAAACGCCCTTCCTGGCACACTGTCTTACCTGTGAAGCCAGACGGATCACCCTAGGAGGGGGAGAATGCGGCAGTTTCAAGAAAACTTTTAAGTAGCCAGAGTAGGAGGAGGAGGAGGAAAACCAGGAGACTCGGATGTTATAGAAACCAATGGGTAAGAGTGTTGCAAGGGAGGAGGTGGTGTTGAGCAGCGCTGAGTCACATGCCTTAAAGGTCAAGATAAGATCTGAAACAAGTCCTGTGGATCAAACTACAAGGAAGTCATTGGTGACCTTGACTAGCGGTTGCAGGGAGTGGTAGGGACAGAAGCCAGGCTGCCTGGGGTTGTGGAGTGAACGGGGAGGTGAGAAAGTGGAGATAGCAGGTGTAGACAACTTTCAAGAAAGTGTGAATGTAAGTGGCAGGAAAGATATAGGGTCACAGCAGGAAGGTGACATAGGACTGAGGGAAGGTTGGGATTTTTTATTGTTGTTTGTGAGATAAGGCTATTTGACCATGCCTAAATGTTAATAGGAACTGGAGTCAGCAGGAGGAGAGAGGTGGAAGACAGATAAAACTATGCTTGTAAAACTGGTGGTCAGGTGGTCTCCAAGTATCTCTTGTTTCAATGAAATAGGAAGTGACACCATCTGCTGAGGATGGGTGGGGGAGCTGGGAGCACTGGAGGTTTGAGGTCGTTACAGAGAAGAGGATAATGCTTGCCGGGCAGAGTCAAAGGATCTATTGAAGTTTGTGACTATCTATGAGAAAGAATGGCAGCCAGCAAGGCCATGGGACACACATACCCCAGCAGCGCCCAGCAGCCTTTGGATAGACCTAGAGAAAGAGACAGTTGGATTAATCTCAAGTTGAGAGTGTTTTCCAGGAGGTGGGACAGAAGGAAAGGGGAGTGGGTGGCTGATGTGATGGGCCAGGGCGACAATGCCAAAGAGAGAAGGAAAACAGGACAGGATGGAAGAGGAAACAGAGAGGCCAGGGGCTAGAACTTGCTGTTCAATATGGCAGCCAGTTGCCACATGTAGCTCCTTCAATTTCAACTTGAATTAATTAAAAATGAGTAACGTGGAGAGCTTACTTTCCTAGTTGCCCCTAATTTGGACAGCACTAATAAAGAAAAATTCCCTCATCACACGAAATTCTGTTGGATAGCTAAAGGATTCAGGAAGAGAGAAGACATGAGGTGGGGAATAACTCGGGAGGTTGTGGTCCAAAACTGGAGAATTCCAGAGGTGGAACAGCTCTGGGGGATGACAAGGCCTTCTGAGGACAATAAGAGGGGGGCTTCCGCTGTGAGGCAGAGTGAAGGGTGATTAGAGATGAGAAGGCCACAGTGCTGGACGGGCTGTCCACCTGGGCTCTAAAGACCTTTGGAACCAGTATTAGAGTTTGGGGCAGAGACGAAGACTGATCAGTGCTGGTGTCTTCAAAGAATGAAAAGAGTGAATTTGGCTGGGAGGTCATTCTAAGGATGAGATGTGGAAGGTAAGACAGCCGTGTGGTTCTGGCCTTAAAGGAACAGGAGTTTTGTGGGGGTTTTTGTTTTGGCTTTTTTTTTTTTTGAGACAGAATTTCGCTCTTGTCGACCAGGCTGGGGTGCAATGACACTATCTCAGCCCACTGCAACCTCCTCCTCCTGAGTTCAAGCAATTCTCCTGCCTCAGCCTCCCAAGTAACTGGGACTACAGGCGCCCACCACCACACCTGGCTTTTTTTTGGCTTTTGTTTCTGTTTTTTTTTGTTGTTTTTTTTTTTGTATTTTTAGTAGGTTTTCACTATGTTGGCCAGGCTGGTCTCAAACTCCTGACCTCAGGTGATTCGCCCACCTTGGCCTCCCAAAGTGCTGGGATTACAGGCGTGAGCCACCGCGCCTGGCCGGGAGTTTTGTTTTGTTGTTGTTTTAATGAAGAGGGAAGGAGCATTGGGAATGGAGGAGGACAACAGCGCCCCACTCCTGAGTGTTAGGGATGTGTGATTTGGAAGAAGGACAGCACCACTGAAGAGGACTGCAGTGCAACTGGGGTGAGCATGAGGGTGGGAGGAGCAATCAGTGAGGAGGGCGAGGATACAGGGGAGGGTATACTCCAGGGACGGGGGCACCAGATGGCACAGGCTAATGCTTGTGAGGAAGGAGGACAGGAAGAGAGCAAGGGATTAGGAGAAAAGGGGTGGCCAGGGGTGCCTTTGTCTTGGATGTGACCAAGGGTTTTCCTTTTAATTTTTTTATTTTATTAATTATTATTATTATTTTGAGACAGAGTCTTGCTCTGTTGCCCAGGCTAGAGTGCAGTGGCATGATCTTGGCTCAGTGCTACCTCCGCCTCCTGGGTTCAAGCAATTCTCCTACCTCAGCCTCCCAAGTAGCTGGGATTACAGGCGCCCACCACCACACCCATCTAATATTTGCATTTTTAGTAGAGATGGGGTTTCACCATATTGGCCAGGCTGATCTTGAACTCCTGACTGACCTCAAGTGATCTACTTGCCTCGGCTTCCCAAAGTGCTAAGATTACAGGCGTGAGCCACCGTGCCTGGCTGGGTTTTCCTTTTTAAATCAAGCGTTATGTGTAATGTTTACTGTGTGCCAAGCATCTAGTAAGCACTTTGGTTTTCCTTAGTTCACAATCTTCATAAACACCTTGTAAGATAGGTATATTACTGTGTGCATTTTACTGGAGGAGGAAACTGAGACACAGAAGTAATTTGCTGAACATCACATCAGTGGTAGGTAGAGAAGCAGGGTGTGAACTAAAATAATCTAGGTCCAGAGTTTGGAGTTCTTAGTCAGAACCTGTGGGTGAGATGGGCTTAACTGAATCTCAATCATCCCTGAGAGGAAGGATGGGCTTCTAGTCTACCAAGATCATGAGCTGTGTGGCCTGGATGGACTGTGCTTCTTAACACCTCTGGTTCAGTTAAGAGGACAGATCCTAGATAACTCAGTTCCCGGTACTCCCAATACAGCCTGGGAATTGCAGTAGGCAGAGGTGACCGGGAGCGTTTGCCTTCTCCAGGAGGGTGAGCAGTGGCCTGGGTTCATAGTGTTTCCTTCCCAAATTGAAAGAATTTGACCTAGACAGGCCTTGGTTCCAGCGCACCACTTCCTAATGGCGTGACTTTGGGCAAGTTTTTTTGCCTTTCTGAGCATCCATTTTTTCATGGCGAAACTGGGGTCACTGCATTCACCCTTATAGGCTTGGTTGGCGATTTTAAAAGTTGGAAAGGAAAGACCCTGGCAGACAGTAGATAGATGTTCAATGTATAACAGGTTTTGGGGTTTTTTTGTTTTTGTTTTTGTTCATATTTATAATTCTCAGGTCTGCCTACCAGATCTCTTACCCTAGAAGAACGAGGGACATTTTTTCATTTCAAGACGTCTAGAGCCCAGCTCACCTGATAGGCCGCACTGGTGGATTACTCAAGGAATCCCAGGTCCCTGGACAGGAATTCAGGAGATGTGACTGTCCTGGAAAAGGTTTTAGAACATGGGGAGCAGGTCAACCTAGTGGGAAGGGTTCCTGGAGATATCCATTTCCCCAATATTGTTTATCTGTATCTTCAGCTCAAGCCTCCCCCTTTGCAGGTGTCTTGGCTAAGAACTCAGGAGCTGGGCATAGAAGCCCATACAAACCCCAAATCCTACAAATCCTTTAATCTACCAGGGCTCTTTGAAGGGGTGACAATGCCTGTGGATGGGGGAACCAGCAGATGTAATTTATTTTCATTTGCAAAAAGCTTTTGACAAGGTCCCACCCCAAATGCTATTAAAGAAAATGGGTCACTGTGGGAGGAGGCTTTGTCATGGATGGAAGACTGGCCTTGAGGAAGGAACAAAGGGTGAAATAAAAGGATGTTGCTCCGGGTGGAGAAAATAGTGGGGGCCTCTGAGCCAGAGTTGGGGCTCAGCTCGTTTACCGTTTACACAGACTCTGAAGGAGGGAATCCCCTTGGTGAAACCCCAAGGTTTAGAGATGACACTGCACTGGTGGCAAGAGCAAGAGGATGAACTGGAGAATCTCAAGACCTTGTGTGAATGGGCCAGGGAACAGGTTAGCAAGTGACGGATCTGGGGAGACATCATTTAAAATACTCTTAGAGAATGAAAGGTTATCAGTGAAGGTGATAGAAAAATATATTACTGTCTGGGCGCGGTGGCTCACACCTGTAATCCCAGCACTTTGGGAGGCCGAGGCGGACAGATCACCTGAGGTCGGGAGTTGAAGACCAGCCTGACCAACATGGAGAAACCCTATCTCTACTAAAAATACAAAATTAGCTGGGCGAGGGCTGGGCGCGGTGGTTCACACCTGTAATCCCAGCACTTTGGGAGGCCAAGGTGGGCGGATCATGAGGTCAGGAGATTGAGACCATCCTGGTGAACACTGTGAAACCCCATCTCTACTAAAAATACAAAAAAATTAGCCAGGCATGGTGGCGGGCACCTGTGGTCCCAGCTACTTGGGAGGCTGAGGCAGGAGAATGGCGTGAACCCAGGAGGCGGAGCTTGCAGTGAGCCGAGATGGCGCCGCTGCACTCCAGTCTGGGCGACAGTGAGACTTCGTTTCAAAAAAAAAAAAGAAAGAAAGAAAGAAAAATTAGCCAGGCGTGGTGGCACATGCCTGTAATCCTAGCTACTTGAGAGGCTGAGGCAGGAGAATCGCTTGAACCCGGGAGGCAGAGGTTGCAGTGAGCCGAGATTGTGCCATTGCACTCCAGCCTGGGTAACAAGAGCGAAACTCTGTCTCAAAAAAAAGAAACAAAAAAGAGTGTTTCTCTGTAGAGGTGGTATTGGCATTTGGGGTAGGAAGACACTTCCCTGGGCAGAACAGTCTTGGCTACCACGGGACATTTAGCATTCCTGACCCTGTCCACTAAATGCCAGCAGGTTTCACCTGCCCCTGACACACACACCAGACACATCATACACCAGTCATTGTGACAACCAAAAAATGGCTCCGTGAATGTAAACATTCCCCTTTAAAGAGCCATCCCACCCCCATTCTGATTTACTTGAAATTTAGCCCAATATGCTACTAAGAAAAGTAAAAGAAAATAAAAAGCAAACTACATTCTCAGGAAGAGAATGGGAAATAAAACAGGATGCGTTTAGGATCTTCTGAGAAGTTCTAGTTATCACATCTCAAAATCCTCGTGGTGGCTGAGCTGACCCAGAAAATAGCCACTCCACTGTGGTGTGTCAAGTGCACAAACAAAGCAGGGAAGGGAACAGGATGTGCCAGGAGGGTAGGTGGATTTTAAGCAGGTACTTAGGCGGGGGGCTCCCTAAGAAGGATCCGGTAGAGCAGAATGAGTGAAGTGAAGAAGGGAGCTCTGGGGACAGATGTCATTTGGGGGAAGGGTATATTCGTGTGCAAAAGTCCCAAGACAGAGCTTGTTTCGTTTTGGTTTTGTTTTGTTTTGAGATGAAGTCTCACTCTGTCACCCAGAATGCAGTGCAGTGGCGCGATCTCGGCTCACTGCACCCTCTGCCTCCTGGGTTCAAATGATTCTCCTGCCTCAGCCTCCCGAGTAGCTGGGACTACAGGCATCCGCCACCACGCCCAGCTAATTTTTGTATTTTTAGTAGAGCTGGGGTTTCACCATATTGGCCAGGCTGGTCTCGAACTCCTGACCTCAGGTGATCCATCTGCCTCAGCCTCCCAAAGTGCTGGGATTGCAGGCATGAGCCACCACGCCTGGCCCAGAGTTTGTTTAAGGAATTAGGTGGGGAGTGGTAGGGGTGAGCTCAGAGGGGAGGCTGAGAGCTAGGCCAAACAGTGCCTTGCAGACTTTGATGGGGAATTTGAGCTCATCAAGATCCATCCTGGATACCTTTAAGGCCCAGATTCCTTCTTTTCCACATACCTCTGATCTTCATAGCGTCTGAGGGATGAACTATTCTTTTCCCTCGGAATCCCCAGCGTTTAACAGACTGCCTGGCACAAAATAGGAGCTCACTACAAATTAATGGGCTAAAGACCACAGAATTACAGACAATTAAAGTGGTGATCAGTTCTGTGCGGTAGGCTAAAAAATGCCCCTCAGGGCTGGGCACAGTGGCTCACACCTGTAATTCCAGCGCTTTGGGGGGCTGAGGTAAGTGGATCACAAGGTCAAGGGATCGAGACCATCCTGGCCAACATGGTGAAACCCCGTCTCTACCAAAAATACAAACATTAGCTGGGCGTGGTGGCATGCACCTGTAGTCCCAGCTACTCAGGAGGCTGAGGCAGGATAATTGCTTGAACCCGGGAGGTAGAGGTTTCAGTGAACTAAGATTGCACCACTGCACTCCAGCCTGGCAACAGAGTGAGGCTCTGTCTCAAAAAAAATACCCCCCAAAAGATATCCACATCCTTAATCCCTGGAACCAGTGAATGTTACCTTATATGGGTGTAAAAGGGTTAGCTGATGTGATTAAGGGTCTTGAGATGGAGAAATTGTTATGGCATATTGGGATGGACTCTAAATGCGATCATAGGTGTCCTTACAAGAGACAGGCAGAGGGAAATCTGACAAGACAGAAGAGGATAAACCTGTGTGAGACAGAGGCAGAGATTGCAGCCATGCAGCCACAAGCCAAGGGATACCAGCAAGCCATGAGAAGCTGAAGGGTAAGGAAAGGATCCTCCCCTACAGCAGGGGTCCCCAAACCCCGGACCAGGAACCAGCACCAGTCTGTGGCCTGTTAGGAACCAGGCCACACAGCAGGACGTGAGCAGCTTGAGCAAGGGCAATGAGCTAAGCTTCATCTGTATTTACAACCACTCCCCATCACTCACATTACCACCTGAGTTCCCCCTCCTCTCAGATCTGCAGCTGTGTTAGATTCCCATAGAAGCACGAACGCTGTTGAGAACTGCACATGAGAGAGATCTAGGTTGCACATTCCTTGTGAGGCCCTAAGGCTTGATGATCTGTCACTCTCTCCCATCACCCCCAGACAGGACCGTCTAGTTGCAGGAAAGCAAGCTGCAACCTCGCACTGATGCTACATGATGGTGAGTTGTATAATTAGTTCATTATACGTTACCATGTAATGATAATAGAAATAAAATGCACAATAAATGTAATGCGCTTGAATCATCCCAAAGCTATCCCCTACCCCCAGGCCCATGGAAAAACTGTCTTCCACAAAACTGATCGTTGGTCCTAAAAAGGTTGGGGACCGCTGCCCTACAGCCCTTAATTGCAACCCATTGATACCAATTTCAGACTTCTGGCCTCCAGAACTGTGAGAGAATAAATTTCTGTTGTTTTAAGCAACCATTTGTGGGAATTTGTTACAGCAGCCACAGGAAACTAATATCCCAGCAAATCTCAGAAATGCCAGAATTAAGAGTCTTCTTCAAATCTTAAAAGACATGCTTGGGGCAAATGAAAGGAACAAAATGAGAGACCGCTAACACTCTGGTCTTAAAACATTCATGAAGCCTTCCTTTGGGTTTTCTTCTTACGGGAAGTGACCACATCTCACTGCTCCTTCCCTCCCCACAACACTGAGTTCAGAGCACTCAACAGAAGCTTGCCAAGTGCTTGCTGTTTGTATTAAGGTATTGTAAACCTCTTTTCTAGAGGCCAGGGTTGCAGCACCCTTTACAACCCAGATCACAGTCCAGAAGTAAGTGAATAGCCTCCTGGGCATTTGAGAGAACAGCAGCCAAGACATAGGGGACTTCAGTCTGCAGTGACCCCAGGAGTTCTTCATTTACAAGTCTTTGTAACCTTAGGTCAGACATCTTTTGTTCTTCCAGGGGACTGGAGAGCCACAGTTTAAGATCCTTGGGGACACGGTGACTGCTGAACATGGATGCACTGAGAAATGACAGCTGACAGTAGAATCTATCCCAGCCACCACTCAGGGAGGCAAGACTGGTCCTGCAACCCCCCAAAATTCCCAAGGGCATTGCTGTATGAGCGCCCAGCAGAGTTAGAGAAGGACAGAAGCAGCACTTAGAGAGTACCTCGTCCAAAGTTCCCCAGATTACGAGTGAGGAAACTGACGTCAGGGAGGTTGAGCAAATTGCCCAGGAGCTGATGTTTCCAGAGATGGCTGTGAGTCATCAAAATGGGTTGTGGGCCACTCATTCAGCCACACCTAGGGAACACCTGCTGTATTCAATTCCGCTAACTTAGGCGGGGGAAAAATGTCATGATTTTGATGGAAAAATGTTTTTCATGAAATATGATTCCATAAAAAGTTTCTATGCTTCAAGGAGTAAGCTACTGTTAACTGCAAAAACCAATTATGTAGAACAGCCTATTTTCCCCAAACGTCAGTAAAATGAGGTATTGCTGGTTTATACATCACACAGAAAGAAAATTTAGAGGATTTAACTCCAAAGATGAAAACAGAAATGGATCACTGATTCCAAACAGAATGGGTAAGTTTATGGATTATTCAACCAAAATAAGATGTCAAAGGAAACTAAGATTTCGGGGGGGCCGGGGGGGGGAAGGAAGGAATGTTTCCCTCACACGTAGATGCTGACGTCAGACAGGAGCACACCATGCCAGCCCCCAGAATGATGCCAGAAACTACGCAGAAGGTGGGATGGACATGACCTCGTCCAGGGAGCCACTTCCTAGCCTCTGGCCAAGCACCTGCTTTATGGGGTCTCCCAGGGAGCCCTGGTGTCCAGCTCTGCTTGCAGGGAGCTCCATGGGTGGTCAGCAGGGTGATGCAGGCCCAAGAGGACTGTTTGGATTGTACTCTAGTCATACATAGTCCCCTCCCTTAACATCTCTGTGATGCTGGGCAAATCATTTCACCTCTAAGTATCAACTTCCTCTTCTGAAAAATGTGGATAATAATCTTCCTTCCTTTTTCTCCCACCCTCTCTTCCTTCCATGGATATCAGGAGTATTGAGGAAAAAATCATACGCAGAAGACTCTGAAGTGTCCAAAGCCCTAAACAGCTTTCATAAAGTTGCATAGACTGCTGGGCACGGTGGCTCACGCCTGTAATCCCAGCACTTTGGGAGGCCGAGGTGGGCTGATCATTTGAGGTCAGGAGTTTGAGACCAGCCTGGCCAACATGGTGAAACCTTGTCTCCACTGAAAATACAAAAAAAAATCAGCTGAGCATGGTGGTACATGCCTGTAATCCCAGCTACCGGGGGAGGCTGAGGCAGGAGAATTACTTGAACCCAGGAGGTGGAGGTTGCAGTGAGCCGAAATCACACCACTGCACTCCAGCCTGGGCCAACAGAGTGAGACTCGGTCTTAAAAATAAATTAATTAATTAAATTAAAAAGTTGCATAGAACCAGCTAATCCAGTGATACTACCATCACCAAGGTTACCACAGGGCAAACAGAGATCGTGTACAAGACAGTGATGATTGGCACCACAGAGACACTGGGCTTTAGTGTTAATGAGCATCAATAATGTATTGAGCATCAATAATGTAACGTAAGCCATCAATAATAAGACAATGAGAATGAATTGTAAAGATCAATACAAAGTATCCACTTCAGCTCAGGGTCAGGTAGGTCACTCAAGAACAGAGTCTAACTCAAGTGTATTGGCTCACACCTGTCATTCCAGCACTTTGGGAAGCTGAGGTGGGAGGACACTTGAGGCCAGGAGTTTGAGACCAGCCTAAGCAACACAGCAAAACCCTATCTCTACAAAAATAATAATAGTAATAATAGATTATTTGCCAGGCATTGTGGCTTGCACCTGTGGTCCCCACTACTTGGAAGGTTGAGGTGGGAGGATTGCTTGAGGCCAGGAGTTGGAGGTTACAATGAGGTATGATCACGCCACTGCACTCCGGCCTGGGTGACAGAAAGAGACCCCATCTCTGTAACAGGAAGAGAAAAAGAAGAAAGAAAGAAAGAAAAAGAAAGAAAGAAAGAAAGAAAGAAAGGAAAAGAGAGGGAGGGAGGGAGGGAGGGAGGGAGGGAGGGAGGAAGGAAGGAAGGAAGGAAGGAGAGAGAGAAAGAAAGAAGGAAGGGAAACAAGGAAGGAAGGAGAGAGAGAAAGAAAGAAAGAGAGAGAAAGGAAGGAAGAGAGAGAAAGAAAAAGAAAGAAAGAAAGAGGAAGGAAGGAGAAAGAAAGAGAGAAAGAAAGAAAGAAAAAAGGAAGGAAGGAAAGAGAGAAAAAGGAAGAAAGAAAGAGAAAGAAAGAGAGAAAAAGGAAGGAAGGAGAGAGAAAGAAAGAGAGAAGGAAGGAAGGAGAAAGAGAGAGAGAGAAAAAAGGAAGGAAAGAAGGAAAGAGAGAGAGAAAGGAAGGAAGAAAGAAAGAAAGAAAAAGCGAGAAAGAAAAAGGAAAGAAGGAGAGACAAAGAAAGAGAAAGGAAGGAAGGAGAAAGAGAAAGAGAGAAAGAAAGAAAGAGAGAGAGAGAGAGAAAGAAAGAAGGGAAAAAGAATGGAGTCTCGTAATCACAATCGTACTCGTAATTACAACCATGGCGGCTGGCATTTCTTGAGCACTTACTGTCAGGCGCTGTGGAGGAAGCTGGTATGCTGGGTCTTGGCCAGAGGGCTTGGTGAGGCGATGATGGTGTGCAGAAGCTGGAAGTGAAGTTGTGAACAACCTCTCTTCTTAGGGGAGACAGGGAAGGAGAGGATAACCCAGAACTATAGGCCCCAAGAGTGGGTGCTACTGACGTATCTTTCTTGTTCCCTACTGTAACCCTGAGTATCCAGCACAGAACTTGACATATTGTGACCACTCAAAAATATTTGCTAAAGGAACCCAGAAGGGCCCTGCCAGGGCATCCATATGCAAGGAACGTGGATTTCTCAGTGTCCAGGGCCATATCTGGGCGTAGCATTAGTTGGGTTAATTTGGTTCTGCATCCATGAACCTTCATTTCCCATCAATTCTTCTCCCACATAAAGAAGATTCATGTTGCACATCATGTTGGCCTGGCCCTAGAACGCGGATGATGTCCTTGCCATCATGAAAATCTCACAATCTGTGATATGCACAAACGCACCTCACATCTCCTGGCTCCAGACTGGGAGTCCAGCCTTTTCAACAGAGCCGAGGCCCCTCCCTGCACTGGGTGTCCTGGTTCAGCATCCACAGGGCTCGGGAGACCGCCGCCTCCTGCCTGGGCCCCCTCAGCGAAGATCTGATTTTCTCATCATCTGGATAGTCTCAGCGACTCGCAGCAAAGGGATGAACCAACCTGACCTTTCTGGAGGTTTGTTTAAAGCAGAACAATGTTTGTCTTGTCCAAACACTATGAATTACTCCAGAGAAGCCTGCCCAGTTTTACAATCTGCAGCTACAAACGGCTTACATAAATAGGGACTTGTCCCCCCACTGCCCACCACCCCCGTGCCTGATGGCTTCTCCTCCCCCTACCTACTTTCTTCTACTTTTCCAGGCCTTCTCTTTGCCCCTCCACCCCCGACTTCACACCTCCAAACCCCAGCACACTGAAGGGGCAGGTGCTGGCATTCTGGGCCACAGCTCGCACCTGCGTTATTGCTGGCATGGGTTCCCCTATGGCCGGCTGCTCTGTCCCTGGCGTGGGCAGGTTTGCCTTGCCAAGGGGGGCCTCTGGGCACATTTGTACTGTCTGTGTGGGGCCTGCAGTGTGCAGTGTTAGGTCCAGCTGTGAAAGCACATTGGTAAGAGAAGGCCCCTAGGTTTGCAGGCTCAACATCCAGGCAACCTGCGGTGCACTCGGGCCTCTCCTCACCTGGCTGGGTGCACAGTTCACGCCCTGCCGCTCCCTCATTGGCTGCACATTCTGGAGGATACTGAAGCATCTCCTAGAAATAAACCTCACCCACTATGGCCTCCAGTCTGGGAGGAAGCAGAAAAGACTGTTCTGCCAATCACATGTGAGGCACATAGAACAAGCAAAGCCCATGGCCCTGGGAGAGAAGGGGCTGCTATGTCAAGAGCCCGATGTGGGCGGCATTCCCCTAAATATGGTTCTTATACCACCTGCATCAACATGCTTCAGGATGCTTGTTTAAAATGCAGCCTTCTGGGTCCCTCCCCAAACCTAGGGAAGCTGTAGGGCAGGGGTGGGGTGGAGGGGGGAGGTTGCATGTGTGTGTGTGTGTGTGTGTGTTGTGGGGGCGGGGGTGGGAAGTCTGATGCCCAGAGTCCGAGATTCACTGTCTGCCATGAAATCCATTCTGGCCCAAGCCCTCTAATTAGCTGGGTGACAACTGCAAGTCCCTTTAGGCCTCAGTGTCACTACCTGTATAATGGCTCTAGAATCTTTGAAAGGATGCTTCCAACTCTTAGAAAGCATGATTTCAAGGACAGCTGGATGTCAGAACCCCAAAGCCACAAGGGGTGGGTGGAGGCAGCCTGAGAGAAAATCTGGGAGTCGCTAAAGCTCCCAGGAGAGTTGTTGGTGAAGACGTGGAGACATGCGGGGGAGGTGTAGCAAGGTTGCTGGTCAGCGGTGGGAGCGGTGCCTGGGATCCTTCTACCAAGAACCCGCACTTGGAGCCACATGTGATCTCATTTTATCCTTGTTGTGCAAATGAGGAAACAGACTCCGAGGAGAGGAGTGACTTCTACTCAGAAGTTGATGAGTAGTGCGGCGATTCCATCTCCCCTACACGCCTGGGACACGCATCTGGCCATTTCAGAAACTCCCCTTGGTCCCAGCTCTGTCGGGTGCCAGTTCTGCCTCTTAATCCAGCTAAGATTTCGCCACAGAGCCACAGCTCTTTCTCTTCCCCCAGCGGCAGGATTCCACCGGGTGAAAGGGCCACGGGCCAAGTCTGCCAGGTGAGGTGGATACACGCTGAGCCCCGACGACGGGAAAATCCAGCGCCGGGAGCTTCACCTGCCTAGAGCCGAACCAGTCCTACCCACTGGAGGCGCCACAGCCTGGCTGGAGGCGCTGGCGCAGCGCGGTCCTCCGCATTAGGGTTGCAGCGGGAGCGCACGATCCCGCTGCACCAGTGGGCTGGGGGTGCCGCAACAGCAAGGCCCCAGCATTCAAACTCCGTAGGCCGTTTGTCCCCAACACTCAGCGCGTCACCGGATCCAGACGGGATCAAAGGATAAAGCCTCCATCACCCGCTCAGCAATTGTCCCCAGGCGGACCCGAGGGTCCGGACAGGGGTGGCGAGCAGGAGGCCAGGGAAGACACCGTGTCACCTTCCAGGACCCGAGGGTGAAGGGGCTGATAGCACAAGGAACCCGAATAAAAAGTCTGTGCAGGTCGACCCTGTTTCTACTATCTATGCTTGTGCAATGAACTCCATTCACAATTTGGGAGCCCCAGAAGCTTGCCGTGTCGCCTCGGGCACGCTCCGGATGGTCTGGGCCGCGGGCCCTCCACTTTGGCGAACCTCGGGGGTTTTGGACGGATGCTCCCGAGCCCCAGCTCCACCGTCCGCGCCTTGAGCAGTCGCCTGCGCCTCCTTCTAGATGCGCGTTTGATTTTCTAATCAATCTCTTTGTCCCCTGCGGCCTTCACCCGAGTCTCCAGTTTCCCGATTTCCCTCGGCCCCCGCCTGGTCCTGCTCTCGCCCGACTTTCCCGTCGAAGGCACTCGAGTGAGTGATTCCCGGGAGCCGAGGCCGAGGCCGGCGAGTCCGCGGCGCGGGCCGGGGCTGTATGGAAATGGCCAGAGGAGCCGGCGGGCGCGGCGGCGATTTATTCTGGGAGTGACAGCCCCTTTGAGCGCTCGGCGAATGGCATTTTCTGTCTGTGAAAGCCTTTCTTCCCACCTCTGTTCAGATTAGCCCGGGGGATGAATGCGCCCATTATCCAGCCCGCTGACCATTCTGAAACGCCAAATTAATTACTAAGCACTGAATCAGGCGCCGGGGCCGGGGCACTGGGAGGTGTGAAAATAGCGAGCGGCTGGAGATTGGGAAAGCGAGGGGTGCAGCGCCGAGGGGGCCGGGCGGGGT
>NW_012101310.1:406099-420883 GCF_000951045.1 Mandrillus leucophaeus | reverse complement strand
GCAGAACCCCAGCCTCCCGCTCGCACCCTGCGCCCCGCCGCGCGGGCTCCAGCGGAGTTGGGCCAACATAGGATGCGTGTAACTTGGGACACACAGCTGTCCAAGAGAAAGCCACCCAACCTGCACACTCTAGCTTTGGGTTTTTTTGTTTGTTTGTTTGTTTTTGACTGAGTGCTGGGGGTAAAAATGGGGAGAGAGCTGAAAAATCTGACCCAAGGACGTGCGATCATGTCCCCACTGCCATCACCAGCGACAAACCTCAATTCCATGCTAACTGGTCCTTTTGCCCTTCATGCAAGATGGTCCGCTGACACGCCTCCCCCAATTACCATTAAAATGACTGAAGAGATAAAATAGAGGGAGAACTGTCGCCACTTAACACTAGGGGAATGCGTCATTCACACTCCTGAAACTTAGAAAAGTTTAAGAGGACCCGAGGGATGGCTGAAGGAACTCCACATTCATCAGGCGAGAAGCAGGAGCCGGCCTGGGAAGCTCTAGCACGACCCTCCCCGGGCGCGCCTCCTCCAAGCTCTGGGTACGTGTGACAGTTCACCCGCTAGGCTGGCGCCTGGGGAGCTCTGCCGAGCTCAAGGCTGCTGGAGGACACAGGTTTGCCGGCATAAGCTAGGATCCTAGCTTCAGGCCATTATTAAAATTTTACATCATATGATTTCTCTTTGAAGAATCATTTTTTGACATTGGTATTGTGATTTCAAACTGCATTAATAATTAACTCAGTTTTTCTCTTTTTTTTTGGTGGTGGTGTGTGTGTGTTTGGGAGCGGGGCGGGGGCGCAGGGTCCTACTCTGTCATCCAGGCTGGAGTGCAGTACAGTGGTGGGATCACGGCTCGCGGTAGCCTTGACCTCCCAGGCTCAAGAGATCCACCCAACTCAGCCTCCCGAGTAGCTAAAACCACAGGTGCATGCCACCACGCCCGTCTAACTTTTAAAACATTTTTTATTTTGCAGAGACAAGGTCTCACTGAGTTGCCCAAGCTGGTTTGAAACTTCTGACCTCAAGTGATCCTTCCATCTTGGCCTCCCAAAGTGTTGGGAATACAGGTGTAAGCCACTGCACCCAGCCTTCTAACTCAATTTTTCTGCCTACATTGTTTATTGTCATCTCATTTACGTAAATGACTTCCTCATTCCCGAGTTCCTTATTTTGATTAATTTCTCACACCACTGAAATGCTACTTTGAGTAACCCTTGGGGGAAGGGTGGATGGATGGTGGATTTTTTGAGTCTGCATGTCTCAGAATGTCTGTTACTTTATAAACAGACACTAGTTAGATATAAGAGTCTAGGGTCATAATCCTTTATTTACACTTCAATTCTCTAAACTAAGCATGTAGCTAGCATTGAACAGGGAAGCAAATGTAAAGCACTTACTGTGTTCTGCTACTGAGACATAGTAGAGGATTCATCACTGTAGCTATTGATGACTATTCTTTATTAGTTATTGATTCATTATCTTGTGCCTTTTTTTTTTTTTTTTTTTTTTTTAATCTTGACAGGGCCTTGCTCTGCCCCCAGGTTGGAGCTCAATGGTGCGATCATAGTTCACTGAAGCCTTGAACTCCTGGGCTCAAGGGATCCAAACCTTGGTCCAAGATGGTCCACTGACACGCCTCCCCCAATAACCATTAAAATGACTAAAGGGATAAAATAGAGAACTGTCGCCTCCTGTGTAGCTGGGACCACTGTCATGCTTGGCTAATTTTTTGATTTTTTTGTAGAATCAAAAAATCATTTTAATTCTTTCTTTTTTTTTGAAATGGAGTCTTGCTGTGTTGCCCAGGCTAGAGTGCAGTGGCACAATCTTGGTTCACTGCAAGCTCCCCCTCCCAGGTTCATGCCATTCTCCTGCCTTAGCCTCCTAGGTAGCTGGGTCTACAGGCGCCTGCCACCACACCTGGCTAATTTTTTGTGTGTATATATATATATACTTTTTTTAGTAGAGACTGGGTTTCACCGTGTTAGCCAGTTTGGTCTCAATCTCCTGACCTCGTGATCTGCCCACTTCCCAAAGTGCTGGGATTACAGGCGTAAGCCACTGCGCCTGGCCTTGATTCTTTCTTTGTTGCCCAGGTTGGTCTCAAAATCCTGGGCTCGAGTGGTCCTCCTGCCTCAGCCTACCAAAATGTTAGGATTATAGGCATGAACTGCTGCACCCAGCGTCTTCTGGTTTTATAGTTAAAGAAATTTATCCTAGGTTTTATAGAAGACTTTCTTTCTCTCTCTCTCTCTTTTTATGCCATTTGACTTTAATTTCCTTTCTTTCTTAAAAGAAAAATAAAATCTATAAGTTCTGTTACTGCCTCCTTTACTAAATGTGACCTTGAGATAGTTTCTTATTCTCTTAACACGTTCATTGCTTCTCCTATAAAACATACAAATCGGATCACATGGTTGTTGTGGTACCATCCAGCTTTTATAGGCTGGGAGTTTATTTGCCCATGATTAAAAAGCAACAGGCCTGCCACAATGAAAAACCAATTCACAATGATTAGAATGGCTATAATAAAAAAGACAGATAATAACAAGTGTTGGCGAGGATATAGAGAAATTGGAACCCTTATACCTAGTTGGTAAGAATGTAGACTGGTGCAGCCATTGGAAACACTCTGGCAGCTCCTCAAAAGTTAAATGTAAAGTGGCATATTTACATATGACCCAGCAACTGCAATCCTAAGAATATATCCAAAAGAAATGAAAACGCATGTCCACTCAAAAACTTATACACAAATGTTCATAACAGAATTATTCACAATAGCCCTAAACTGGAAACAACCCGAAGGTCCATCAACTAATGACTGGATAAACAAAATGCAGTACATCCATACGATGGAATATTATTCAGCCATTAAGAAGAATAAAGTATTGATACATGCTGCAAAGTGGATGAAACTTTAAAACATTATGCTGAGTGAAAGGAGCCAGCCAAAAAATACCACTGTGGGCTGGGTGCAGTGGCTCACGCCTGTAATCCCAGCGCTTTGGGAGGCCAAGGTGGATGGATCACGAGGTCGAGAGATAGAGACCATCCTGGTCAATATGGTTAAACCCCGTCTTTACTAAAAATACAAAAACTAGCTGGGCACGGTGTCACGCGCCTGTAGTTCCAGCTACTCTGGAGGCTGGAGCAGGAGAATCTCTTCAACATGGAAGGCAGAGGTTACAGTGAGCCGAGATCACACCACTGCACTGCAGCCTGGCAACAGAGAGAGACTCCGTCTCAAAAAACAAACAACAACAACAACAAAAACATTGTATGGTTCCAGTTATAATGAAATGTCCAAAATAGGCAAATCCATAAAGACACAAAGTAGATTTGTGGTTGCCAGGGCTAGAGATAGGAGTTGGGGGTAACGGGGAATGAATTCTAATAGTAACCTGGTTTCCTTTAGGGGTAATAAAATTGATTATGGTGATGGTTGCAGAACTCTGTGAATATACTGGAAACAATTGAATTGCAAATTTTAAATGGATGAATTGTATGGCATATGAATATCTCAGCACAGATGTTATGTAAATAAAAATACTCACTTAACACCGAATACCTGTCATGTCCTGGGTAAGTACTGGTGACACAGAAGTGAACAGGAGATGTGCGCTTTTCCTTCACGAAGCTTACAACATAATTAGGGATCCAGCCATTCTAGAGCCCTTCGTTGCCAAAAGAATGAAACACTCTCCTCACATAGCAGGCACAAAGATTCCCGTGGCCCATACAATGGCAAGACTCTTCTAGATCTTACCATGTCCTAATACCTAGGTATTCTCTTTCTAGTCTTCTTTTTTTTTTTTTTTTTTGAGGCGGAGTCTCGCTCTGTCGCCTAGGCTGGAGTACAGTGGCCGGAGCCCAGCTCACTGCAAGCTCCGCCTCCCAGGTTTACGCCATTCTCCTGCCTCAGCCTCCCGAGTAGCTGGGACTACAGGCGCCCGCCACCTCGCCCGGCTGGTTTTTTTTTTTTTTTAGTAGAGACGGTGTTTCACCGTGTTAGCCAGGATGGTCTTGATCTCCTGACCTCGTGATCCGCCCGTCTCGGCCTCCCAAAGTGCTGGGATTACAGGCTTGAGCCACCGCGCCCGGCCTTTTTTTTTTTGAGATGGAATTTCGCTCTTGTTGCCCAGGCTGGAGTGCAATGGTGCAATCTTGGCTCACTGAAATCTCTGCCTTCTGGGTTCAAGCGATTCATCTGCCTCAGTCTCCCGAGTAGCTGGGATTACAGACATGCGCCACCACGCCCAGCTAATTTTGTATTTTTAGTAGAGACAGGGTTTCTCCATGTTGGTCAGGCTGGTCTTGAACTCCCAACCTCAGGTGATCCGCCTGCCTTGGCCTCCCAAAGTGCTGGAATTACAGGCGTGAGCCACCGTGCATGCACTTCTTTCTCTCTGTCTTTGTAACCCTACTGTCCTGAAAGAGATGGCTGAAGGTAGCCCTATGTTCACAGTACAGCCTTTGACTCTCAGAATAGTGTCTCCCAAGAGGGCAACTACTTGCAAGTCCATAGCAGACTGATTACTTTTTAAATTGTATTATTATTATTTTTTGAGACAGGGTCTCACTCTGTTACCCAGGCTGGAGTGCAGTGCTGCAATCTTGGCTCACTGCAACTTCCATCTCAGGGCCTGAGTGATCCTCCCACCTCAGCCTCCAAGGTAGCTGGGACTACAGCTGTGTGACACCATTCCCAGCTTATAGCAGGGTGATTAAAAGCAGCAATTGTGGAGCCAGACCACCAGGCTTCAAATTCCAGCTCCGCCTCTCTACTCACTACTTGCCTCAGTTTCCTCATGGGCAAAATGGAGATAACAGTGACTATACGTCATAAAGATTTGTGAGTACTGAACGAGTTAATGCACTATAAGTGCATTAGCTGATAATATTCACGTTATTATTGCCTACCCATCTGCAATGAAGGTGCCTCAACCCACGTCACGGATCTGCTGCTTTCCCAAAGTCCACCAGGTGGCGTAGGCGCACCACCTCGGGCAACAAAAATGGCCCCCTGGGTGGCTCGCACAGTAAATGCTGGGCTTAGAGAAACGATGCAAAGAGTTTGCTAGTGCTGTGGGTCTCTCTGTGAGTTATATGTAACAATATCAACTATAATGGAACAATTTTTTTCTAATCAGCTCCACTCACTAAAAAAAGTTTTCTTCTATTTAGAGAAAACAGTGAATGTCTACAAATCTAGGGCATGGCTTGGGTAAAACGTTAGCTCCATCTGGACTCATGTACTGCCATCCAACCAAGGCAGTGATGCACCTGTCTGAGTTTTCCCACAGCACCATCCTCTTTTTTTGTAACAGATATTCTATAACACACCCTCAGCCGGGTGTGGTGGCTCACTCCTGTAATCTCAGCACTTTGGGAGGCCGAGGCAGGTGGATCACTTGAAGTCAGGAGTTTGAGGACAGCTTGGCCAACATGGTGAAATCCCATTTCTACTAAAAATACAAAAATTAGCCGGTGTGGTGGCGGGCATCTGTAATCCCAGCTACTTGGGGGCTGAGGCAGGAGAATCGTTTGAACCCGGGAGACAGAGGTAGCAGTGAGCCAAGATTGCACCACTGCACTCCAGCCTGGACGACAGAGCGAAACTCCATCTCAAAAAAACAAATAATTAAAAAAAATAAAATATATGACACCCCTTTATCATATTGCCTTCCAACATCCATAATTTCCTCCACTATGTCAACAAAATGTAAAGAAGAAGCCATGTATAATAAAATAACATGGGCCAGGCACAGTGGCTCACACCTGTAATCCCACCACTTTGGGAGGCCAAGGCGGGTGGATTGCTTGAGGTCAGGAGTTCAAGATCAGCCTGGACAACATGGTGAAACCCCGTCCCTACTAAAAATACAAAAAATTAGCCTGATGTGGTGGCACACGCCTGTAGTCCTAGCTACTCAGGAGGCTGAGGCAGGAGAATCGCTTGAACAAGGGAGGCAAAGGTTGCAGTGAGCCGAGGTTGTGCCACTGCACTCCAGCCTTGGTGACAGAGTGAGGCTCCATCTCAAAAATAAATAAATAAAATAAATTAACATGCATTCCAATATGTAAATGCTTGGGTGCAACTACATTAGATGACATACTGAAGTAGTCAGCTGCTTGCATCTATGTGTAGCATTACCAAGAACACCACAGTAACAAAAGAGGTCTGATGGAGATGTGTTGCTCTGGTAATTCAAACACCTAGAGCACCTAGAGTGACATTGCCCCAGGCGACATGATTTTCCAAAGTGGGTAACAGTACTTGGTACAGTTGCCTTCCTGGAAACTGCAGTGCATGTTAAAATTGTGAAAACCTGAGCAAACTAAACCTTTGTGTCCATAGACAAAATAAAGTTAGGCTCTGAGCATGGATTGTATTTTATCTACGTGAATGTCCAGTGGTGTATCTAAAAGTTGTAGGGGAAGGCTGGCAACCCTCTGTTGTGCACAATTGTCACTTATATGCATTGCAGACATCTGGCACCTCTGCTCCCTGACAACTAAATGGTAGTAGTGATTGCCAATCACTGTGGCGGCCAAAGCCACAGCCCCCAAATCTCTGATTGAACAATAGCATCTCCATTGAGAACCACTAGTCCAGGGTCAAAATCCCTTTGGACATGTCTACCAAAGCTGGCACTTGGTCTGCTTGAGGCTAAACTTGTAAAAGACATTTGATTTGTTCTAGCTGTCACAAATACACTTTGCCAAGACTCAAAGGGGGCTGCAGAGAAAGGAAGACTGTGGGATGGGACCTATTCCTCTGAGTATCTCCCTTCGTGTTAGCTTTTTGTCCAGAAAGCGGAGACCCGAGGGAAGCTGGCCTCATGTGCCAATCTTAGGCACAGCCCTGTGGTCTTTTTGAGGCTTTCCCTGAAAACCAGCTGGGAAGTAAATCAGTACAGACATAATCCTGATTTTAGCCACAGGGGCCAGGGCCTCTGACCAAACCCCTGGCTTAGGAGAATTTCCTGCTATTCATTTGCGTGGCATGTCAATCTCAAGCTATTCTTACTCTGCCCTCTCAGGGATGGGGCTAGTGAGACCATGTCTCCTTGGGATGAAGTTTTGACGTTGGCATGTGCAGGCTTGCTCACTGGGCTCCATTAATTACGCTCACCTCCACCTGCTACAGGGCTTTTTCCGGTCCGTACATCTGGCCTTTCCTTTCTCTCTGCAGTTCCAGCACCTCCCTGCCCCCTTCAGCTTTCAGCTTGCTGGTCTCGAGAGGCAGGTATGACATGACCCAATCCCCTCGCTGGTATTCCTGGAATTCAACTGGTTTAGCAAACCAAGGATGAAGTCCCTCCTGAGAGGGGCAGCTGCATCTCTCTGTACACATTCCATCACTTCTGCCAATTGATGTCTCCGGGCCAGCTGGTCATCTACGACATGGATTTTGATGCCTCAAGAATTCCCTCCCAGGCTCCCTGGCCTTAAAAGGGCAGCTGAAGAGCCCAGAAGTCCTTCCTCAGAATCCCATCATCAAACCAAGGGGTCAGAAGCCTGTGACTTTGTATTTATGCCATTAGACAAGAGTCCAGATGGCGTCTGACCCAGGCATCCCTGCACCTGCAGCTGTAAACCTATGTGGTTTATCCAGTGCACAGACATTTATTGACCACCTTTGGTATGCCAGGCACTATGGACACAGCAGGAACCAGAGAGACACAGTCCCTGCTCTCCTAAGGTTTACGGTCTACAGGGAAGGGCAGGCAGATGTTCAATAAACTGTAACACAAACAGCTGTGCAATTGCAACTATGATGAGCATTACAAGGAAGTGCAGGGGCCATGTGAGACAGTATAACAAAGGCTGGGTAGGCTAGGGGTCTGGGGCTTGGGGGCATCACTGAGGAAGTGACATTTAAGTTGAAACATGAGGGATGAGAAGGTGTTACCCAGGTGAAGAGAGTGGGAAAGAGCCTTCCAGTGCGGGGAATGGCAGAGGTGAAAACTCTAATCTGGAAGGCGGCTTGACATGATCAAGAAATCATAATAGTTGACATGTATTGATTGCTCACTCTATGCCTAGCCTGTTCTAAGAGCTTTCTTTACAAGTATAGTTTTCCTTTTTTTTTTTTTTTTTGAGATGGAGTCTTACTCTGTCACCCAGGCTGGAGTGCAGTGCCCGGATCTCAGCTCACTGCAAGCTCCGCCTCCCGGGTTTACGCCATTCTCCTGCCTCAGCCTCCCGAGTAGCTGGGACTACAGGTGCCCGCTACCTTGCCCGGCTAGTTTTTTGTATTTTTTAGTAGAGACGGGGTTTCACCGTGTTAGCCAGGATGGTCTCGATCTCCTGACCTCGTGATCCGCTCGTCTCGGCCTCCCAAAGTGCTGGGATTACAGGCTTGAGCCACCGTGCCCAGCCACAAGTGTAGTTTTTCTAATGGCCACTGTGCTACAAAATAAGGAACTAGCATCCTCATTTTAAAAATGATGAAACTGAGGCACCAAGAGGTTGAGTAATTGTCCCCAAATCTCACAGACTACCATCGGATCCAGGTAGTCTGACTCCAGAGACTGTATCCTTAACCCCTATGTCAGACTCCCCTGTGAAGATAAAAAGTCATGATGCCGTAGCAGCAGTATGTATTGTTGGACATGTATGAAGTGGCTGATGAAACCACATTCATAGTAGAAGGGTGTATTAACTACATCTTCTTATTTTCTGTATTCTTGATGCTTTGGGATCTGGGGTTTGCTGATCCTGGAGGGACTGTCCCTTCTAGGGTTAGCTAATCCCTAGAGATGGCAAAGACTAGGCTGTGGGCACACCTTTGATATGCAAACCAACCAATCCAGAGCTGATACCCAAACTCTCACAACTTGAGCTGCCATTGTCCTGTCCTAATCACCCCAGGGCCAGGTATCAGACAACTAGAGACATCCCTTATACCTCAGAGCCCACCAAAATTACTCACACTCACCAATCCTAAACCTTGCCTTGCCTGCCTTTCCCTCCCAAACCATAGCTAAGGACCCTACCCTGATTTTCTCTTGCTCTTTCTGCCTCTTGCCCAACCCTGGGCTCCCCGTGTGGCCCTGTGTGGCATGACATGTCCCTTCCACTCGGGAACTGTGAGTAGCAAACTCTTTTTTCAATGGTAGTTGTCTCCTGATCTGTTGTCCTCAGCATTACCTGAATAATAACACAACCTATATTTTTTTTGTTTTTTGAGACAGTCTCAGTCTTATTACCCAGGTTGGAGTGCAATAGTGAGATCTTGGCTCACTGCAACCTCCGCCTCCCAGGTTCAAGCAATTCTCTTGCCTCAGCCTCCTGAGTGACTGGGGTTACAGGCGCCTACCACCATGCCTGGCTAAATTTTTTGTATTTTTAGTAGAGACGGGATTTCACCATGTTGGGGTTGGCCAGGCTGGTCTTGAAAACTCCTGACCTCAGGTGATCCGCACATTTCAGCCTCCCAAAGTGTTGAGATTACAGGCATAAACCACTGCACCTAGCCAACACAGCCTACATTTTTAAAACAAAGGGACCTCTGGATGTTTAGCTGAGGCTCAGGGACAGGAAGCCCAGAAGTGGAATTAAAGCCCAGGTTTCCAGGCTCCTGCCCTGATGCATGTTTTACTACACTTCCCAGGAAGGTCATGAGGGAGGGACAGGGACAAGTTTGGAGTGAAAAAGAATAAACCTTGTTTTTTGAGACAGGGTTTCGCTCTATCACTCAGGCTGGAATACAGTGGCTTGATCACAGCTCACTGCAGCCTCCACCTCCTGGACTCAAGCCATCCTCCCACCTCAGCCTTCCAAGTAGCTTGGCTAAAGGTGTGTGCCACCACTCCAGCTAATTTTTTTTTTCCATTTTTTGCAGAGGTAAGGTCTTGCTATGTTGCCAAGTCTGGGAAATCAGACTCTTTCTTTAAAAAGAGAAAATAATCTGATTTCTAGGATGCAAACAGAGTCATGATGAGAGAAAGAAAGTGGAGTTGGTGTTTGGGTAAGTGGAGGCAAGGAGAGAAAGAAGTATTTTATTCATTTTATCAATTTCACACCAATTTGCAATTAATAATAGCAAAATCTTACTTGGTACTTACGATGGGCTGGGCACTCTTCTAAGTGCTTTCTGTGTAGTATGTCATTTAATCCAGATAACAACCTTATAAGGTCAGGGCTGTTGTCTCTACTTGGTAGATGAGGAAAGTGAGGCACGGATTTTAAATGACTCACCTAAAGTCAAATGGAACCTAAGTAAGTGGCAGGGGTGGGTTTTCTTTTCTTTGAGATGGAGTCTTGCTCTGTCTCCACGCTGGAGTGCAATGGCACGATCTCGGCTCACTGCAACCTCCACCTCCCGGGTTCAAGCAATTCTCCTGCCTCAGCCTCTCGAGTAGCTGGGACTACCGGCTCATGCCACCATGCCTAGTTAATTTTTGTATTGTTTTAGTAGGGATGGGGTTTCAACATGTTGGCTGGGATGGTCTCAATCTCTTGACCTCATGATCAAGGTCTCCCAAAGTGCTGGGATTACAGGTGTGAGCCACTGTGCCCAGTCCGGTTTTCTTTTCTTTTCTCTTTTCTTCTCTTTTCTTTTCCCCTTCCTTCCTTCCTTCCTTCCTTCCTTCCTTCCTTCCTTCCTTCCTTCCTTCCTTCCTTCCTTCCTTCCTTCCTTCCTTCTTCTCTCTCTCTCTCACTTTCTTTCTTTCTTTCTTTCTCTCTTTTTCTTTCTTTCTTTCTTTTGTTTGGGATGGCATCTCACTGTCATCCAGGCTGGAGCTCACTGCAACCTCCACCTCCTGGGTTCAAGCAATTCTCCTGCCTCAGCATCCCCAGTAACTGGGATTACAAGCATGTGCCACCACGCTTGGCTAAATTTTGTAATTTTAGTAGAGATAGGGTTTCACCATGTTGGCCAGGCTGGTCTCGAACTCCTGACCTCAAGTGATCAGCCCCCCTGGACCTCCCAAAGTGCTGGGATTACAGGTGTGAACCATCACGCCTGGCCTCAGGGCTGGGTTTTCTGACTCAAGCTGTCTGGAGTCTCCTTTCTTTGTCACTCTGTCACACTGCCCCTCGAGTGGTTTCAAAGCTGGCTCTCTTACCAGTGAGAGCACAAGGTGGGAATAGCAGACCTTTACTGTTTTGCCTACAGAGGATGACATAGTAACATCATCAAAATCTGCCCAGAAAGAAAGTTATTTCCACTCTCATCCTGAGAGGAATCAGGCAGGAAATCTGTGAACGCTTGGCAGCTCTGACTACCACGGTGTCTCAGCTCAAGATGCAGGTAACTTGCAGACCATTACCCAGTTCTACTGGGCCCCCAGTTATGGAAGGGAGAAAGGCTGGTGACCCTCCTCAGGTTTTATCAGGACCTGCCTGGCTGCCCACCAACTGCAAAAGGAAGCCGGGCAGGGCCTGAGGAGTCGGCTCAGAACCAGAGCCTGCAGTGTCTTGTGCGTTGTTGCTGGCCCCGACGGCCTAGAGGTGGGACTGTGGTTATCGCAAGGACCTAGGCGCAGGCACTGTGAGTGGTACCCACTGGGCCGTACACCCCTCTGAGTGCTGGTGGGCAGACGATTCACCCAGGAGGCCTCTGCATGAGTTACAGGTGGTCATACCAAGAGTTGCACCTCCACTGAAAACAGGATGTGCGTGTGAGGGTTTGGAGGTGGCTGGTAGGCCAGGAGGAGATGTTCCAGGGCTGTGAGTTCTGAGGCCCGCCAGAGAAAAGGGCAAGAGACTCAAGGAGTTCCCCCTCCCTCCTCTGGAGAAGCAAACGCCTCTTTCTAAAATACCAGCACCCCCTAGTGGCAGTCAGTATCCAGTTACACGTCTGGGTTCTTAACCTGGAGTCCCTGAACTTTGAGAGGACCAAGATCGTCATCTAATTTTTCACTCATCTTCAACTGAAATTCAGCATTTCCATGAATAATCAATGTAGGCAACACATCACAGTAGTGTCAACAAACAGCACTTGTGATTTTGTCACCAATAAATTTACAGGTATTTTTACATCAGGTTACAGAAGTTGGAAGTAACTCAAAATACCACTTGCATCTGTCGCTATTTGGAAATAATGCCAGTTATTAGTTCTGCCACGAGATCGTGTTATTTAGTGCATTAATAAAGAAGCACATACATTACTAGATTTCCAATTTGTTTTTATTTATGTTAAAGCTGTAACGTAATTGTTACCGTATAATTGGTTTCCTTTATAATCCTGTTTATTTTGTCTTACAGATTTAAAACATTATTCTGGCCGGGCGCAGTGGCTCACGCCTGTAATCCCAGCACTTTGGGAGCTCGAGGCGGGTGGATCACGAGGTTAGGAGATCGAGACCATCCTGGCTAACACGATGAAACCCTGTCTCTACTAAAAATACAAAAAATTAGTCGGGCGTGGTGGCGGGCGCCTGGAATCCCAGCTACTCGGGAGGCTGAGGCAGGAGAATGGCGTGAACCCGGGAGGCGGAGCTTGCAGTGAGCCGAGATCGCGCCACCACACTCCAGCTGGGCTGACAGAGCGAGACTCCGTCTAAACAAAACAAAACAAAACAAAAAACAAAACATTATCCTGAAACGAGGTCCATGGGCTTTATTGGGCTGCCAAAGGGGTCCATGACATAAAAATGGTGAAAGACCCTGCCTCAGAAGGAGCAGGTTTAATCAGATCCTCTTCTGCCACCAAGGTAGGCTCTGCAGTTGTGGGATTCAGAAGAGCCCAGAACCAAGGAGGGCTGGGGGTGGGTGACAACAACAATGTTTTTTACGTTAGACTGATTCTCTGTTGACCCAGTGGTTTGAATTGAGAGACATTCATATTCAGAACCCCTAAATCCTGCTGATGTTGGTGCACTGGGGAGGTAGCCGGGCTTCTCCCAAGGGGCAACAAATGTTGTCAATGAGTTTGCCTTTGGAGAAAAGTGGTAAAATACTTTGGTTAGCCAGAGTTGAGTCTACCAGAACTAGGCAGTTTCACCTTTTGGAGAGAAAATGGCTTCTAGGTCAAAGAGGCGTATACCATTGTTGCCTATGTTGATATAAAGAAAAAAGATGCCTACTAGTTTTTTTTTGTTTTTTTTTGTTTTTTTTTGGAGACAGAGTCTTGCTCTGTTGTCCAGGCTGGAGTGCAGTGGTTCTATCTTGGCTCACTGCAACTTCGGCCTCCTGGGTTCAAGCGATTCTCCTGCCTCAGCCTCCCCAGTAGCTGGGACTATAGGCACCCGCCACCACGCCCAGCTAATTTTTTGTATTTTTAGTAGAGACGGAGTTTCACGGTGTTAGCCGGGATGGTCTCCATCTTCTGACCTCATGATCCACCCGCCTCAGCCTCCCAAAATGCTGGGATTACAGGCATGAGCCACTGTGTCTGGCCAAAAGATGCCTACTTTTAAAGAACATGAAAAATTATTTTTACCGTAGACTGCAAATATATTTAGAAAGGGCATATAGCATGCATGTATGGTTTAATAAATAATTATAGAATTTGTAATGACCATCAGGAAATAGAATGCCACTCCCTCTCCCAACAAGCCTGCCACGGACTTCTCCCTGATCCTAATCTTACCCCTTTCCAAGAGGCTGCCACTCTCTAAAATTCTGTGGTTTCAACTTGTTGCTTACTAATGAGATTGTTCATCTTTCTATAAGTTGATTGGCTATGAACTTTTTTCTGTGAAATGCAAGTTTATGTCTTTTGCCTATTTCCTACTCAGATGTTTTCCTTAACTTACTGATTTATAAGAGTATCTTATGTATTTGGGGTGTTGAATGTCAGTTATACGTGTTGGAAACATATTCTCCAAGTTCAGGGTTTGCGTTTTTACATTTTGTTGTTGCTTTTGCCCAGGCTAGAGTGCAATGGCGTGATCTTGGCTCACCGCAACCTCTGCCTCCCAGGTTCAAGCAATTCTCCTGCCGCTCCTTCTGCCCCCAGGAAGATGAAAGCATGTGTCGGTGCCAAGACTTGTACGTGAATATTCATAGCAGATTTATTTGTAAGAGACGAAAACTGAAAAAAAAAAAAACCTAAATGATGTCCATCAAAGGTAAATAGATAAATTAGGGTAAATTGATACAACAAAATATTACTTAGCAATTAAAAGGATGAAGTTATTTTATTTTATTTTATTTTGGAGAGGGTCTCACTCTGTTGCCTAGGCTGGAGTGCAGTGGGGTGATCATGGCTCACTGCAGCCTCGACCTCCTCAGCTGGCTCAAGTGATCCTCCTGCCTCAGCCTCCTGAGTAGCTGGGACTATAGATGCATATCACCACACCCAGCTAATTTTTAATTTTTTTGTAGAGACAAGGTCTCACTATGTTGCCTAGGTTGGTCTTGAACTCCTGGGCTAAAGCCATCCTCCTGCCTCGGACTCCCAAACTGTTGGGATTATAGGAGTGATCCGCCGCACCCAGCCAGGGTGGACTTTTGACACATAAAACGGCATGGATGAATCTCAAAATAATTATGATGAATGCAGGCATCCAGACAAAAAAGAGTACTTACTGTATGATTCCATTTATTTACAATTCTAGGAAATGAAAACTAATCCATAGTAACGGAAAGCAGGTCAGTGGTTGCCTAGAGGCAGCGGATGGATGGGAGGAAGGGACTAGAAATGGCCACAAGAAAACTTCTGGGAGTAATGGACATGTTCATTATCTTGATCGCAGAGATATATTTTCTTTCTTTTTTTTTTTTTTTGAGACAGAGTTTCACTCTTGTTGCCCAGGCTGGAGTGCAATGGCGCGATCTCGGCTCACCGCAACCTCCGCCTCCCAGGTTCAAGCGATTCTCCTGCCTC
>NW_012101310.1:403102-406034 GCF_000951045.1 Mandrillus leucophaeus | reverse complement strand
AGGCTGGTCTTGAACTCCTGACCTCAGGTGATCCACCTGCCTCGGCCTCCCAAAGTGCTGGGATTACAAGCGTGAGCCACCGCGCCCGGCCAACAGAGATGTATTTTCATGGGTCTGTATGTATGGCCAAAGTTCTCAAATTACACTGTTTACATATGTGCACTTTATTGTATGTCAATTATATCTCAATAAAGGTGTAAAAAAAGTTTTTAATCCTACAAAGAAAACTCTAGGCCCAAATGACATTACCGATAAATTCTTTCAAACATCTACGGAAGAAACAGTGCTAATTTTACGTAAACTCTTTCATAGGATAGAGGAAGAGGAAACGCTTTTGTTGTTGTTGTTGTTGTTGTTTAAATAATAGAGATAGGCTCTTGCTATGTTGGCCAGGCTGGTCTTGAACTCCTGGGCTCAAGCCATATTCCCACCTTGGCCTCCCAAAGTGCTGGGATTAGAGGTGTGAGCCACCATGCCCAGCTGGAAACACTTTCCAAGTCTTTTCATGAGGCTAGTATAACTGGATACTAGAACCTGACAAAGACATTACAGAAAGAGAGAATTACAGGACACATTCTGTCATGAATATAGATACAGAGTTCTAAACAAAATATTAACAAATTCAACCCACAGTGCACAAGTAAGATAATACATACGACAAAGTGGAGTATTTTCTAGGATTGGAAAATTGGTTTACTATTAAAAGACCAATCGATGTAATTCACCATAAAACAATACAAAGGATAAAAAGACATATGATCATCTCAATAGATGCGGAAAAAACACTTGATAAAATTCAACACTTGTTTAGAAAAAAAAATTCATCAAACTAGAAAATCTCCTTTAGCCGATAAAGTATAATTCATGTGGAACTAATTTTGTGTTAGGTGCAAGATAGAAAGGATTCTATTTTATTTTTGTATATGAATTATCAATTACACCAGCAACATGTATTGAATGGGCTCCCCCTTTCCCTTCTGACCTGTAATGCCATCTCTGTCTTAAATCGTACTTCCACATATGTGCAGATCTGTTTCCACTGACCTGCCTATACCTGCACCAATACCACCCAGTCACAACTTGAGGACATGTTTTGATCCTTCATAACGAAAAACCACACCACCACCTCTGCCCACCCACTTCCTTTTTTTTTTTTGGAGACAGGGTCTCACTGTGTTGCCCAGGCTGCGGTCCAGTGGTGCAATCTTGGCTCACTGCAGCCTCAACCTCCCACCTCAGCCTTCTGAGTAGCTGGGACTACAGGCGTGAGCCACTGTGCCTGGCTACACTTCTTCCTAGGAGTATCTTGTATATTCTCAGTCCCTTGCTCTTCCATATACAGTACTGAAAGACCTTAGTAAATTCCATTTGCAACTTTGTTGGGATTTTTTCTTGGGGTTGGTTGCATCAAATTTGGCGACACTTCATTCTTATACTTTGCTATGAGATATGTTTTTCTTTTAACATGTTTATAAAGGCTGATTTAAAGTCTTTATTTAGTATGTCCAACATCTGGCTTCCTCTGGGACAATTTCTATTGACTGTTTTATTTCCTGTGTGTGGGATATACTGTTTCTTTGAGTGCCTCATAATTTGTAGTTGAAAACAGGACATTTTAAATTTGGAAATCACATTCACACTGCCTTCCCAGCATTTGTTGTTGTTGCTGTTTGTTGATATTGTTGTTGCTGCTACTGTTTAGTTTGTTTAGTGGTTTTCCTGTACTAATTCTATGAAGTCTATATTATTTGTTTTGTGTGGCCAAGGAAGTCTGTGCTCCTTTAGCTTGGTGATCAGCTAATGTTTAGATAGAGGCTCCTTAAATGCCCAGACCAGTGGCTCTCCCCGCACTTTGCCAGGGAACTGTGCGTGTGTGTTGACAAACACTCCGATTGCCCTAGTTAGTTTACATCTCTGCCTTAACTTTCACTTCCTGCTTGAGCAGATGCTGAAGGTCAGCCTGAGGTGAGAGACTGGGGCCTTGTTAGGTCTTTCTTGGCATGAACATGTAACTACCCTTCTAGATCTCCAGGACTATGTCAGAGCTTTCCAAAACTCCCTAGCTCATTTCCCAGATTTTGCCAGAGACAGCTGCACTGTTAAACAATTGCTGTTGATTGCTTTCAACAAATACTCTGGGAATAGGGCACGTGCTGAGTCAGGTCAAATAAAAACACCTGTGAATGGGGATTTTCCAGGGAACTGCCAGCCCAGTCAAATAGTGACGGTTCTCTGGGATGAGACTTTTGGGGGTGCCCCCAAACCATCTGCCTCCTCCAGTGGCTGCAAGTTTGCTGCTTTGCACAGTTACCAAGGTCATGAGCTTTTCAAGTCTACCTCAGAGTTGGGGAGAGGGAGATGAGAACAGGGGAAGTTAAAAGTGCCATAGAACTTGCTGTTCTTACTGAGAGTCAGCAATTTTTCTTGAATAAATACTCCTGAGATTGTTGCAAGTTTTTGGTTAATTTACAGAGTTCTAAAAAGGTTAGTTTTAACTTTTTTTTGTTAATGTTCTCACTGCTTTTATGGAGAAGTGAATTTTGGGGGGGGTCTTCACTCTGCCATTTTGGAAGTGCTTCTCCAGGATTGCATTGAATCTTATAGGTCAGTTTGGAAAGAGTTGATATTTTTATAATACATTTTATTCACAAAACAGGATAACTTGCCAATTATTTGTATGTTTTTCAGTGAAGTTTAACAATATTCTATATATTGTCTTGTATGTGTTTTATGTTTACTGTCCTAGCTTATGTTGCAACAATTATCTTGTAATTTTAAAAAATAAGTATTTTGTTAGTTGCTGCTGTACAGCAACAGAATCCATTTTTGTACAGTGATTCCATAGCCAGTTATCTTGTTAACTTCCACTCTTATTTCTAGTTTTCTTTCTTTCCTTCCTTCCTTCCCTCCTTCCCTCCCTCCCTCCCTCCTT
>NW_012101310.1:374350-402962 GCF_000951045.1 Mandrillus leucophaeus | reverse complement strand
TCACTGCAACCTCTGCCTCCCAGGTTCAAGCGATTCTCCTGCCTCAGCCTCCCAAGTAGCTGGGATTACAGGCACGCACCACCACACCCATCTAATTTTTATATATTTAGTAGAGACAGGGTTTCACCTGTTGGCCAGGCTGGTCTTGAACTCCTGACCTCAGACAATCCACCTGTCTCAGCTTCCCAAGGTGCTAGGATTTCAGGCGTGAGCCACCGTGTTTGGCCTGTTTTTAATAATTTCTTTGTGTCTTCTTTTCAGTTTTCTGTATAGACAAGCATATAATCTTTGAATAATGACCTTTTCTTCTTCCTTTACAATGTTTTAAGATTGTGTTGTTATCTTAATATTCTGGCTGGGATATACGATATAATGGTGAATAGAAGTGGTAACAAGGCACATCCTTGTCTTGGGCCTGATCACTTTTTTTTTTTTCATCCATAATATGTGTTTATTCCAAATTAACTGCTCTTGGAAACACCCTGCTCTTCACATGCTTTTTCAAAAATACCTTTATTGAGAAAAAAGTTACATCCCAGACAAATCACTCATTTAACGTGGCTTTTAGGATATTCAGAGTTGTGCAACCATCACCCCAATCAGCATTTTCATTGCCCCAAAAACAAACCCCATGCCCATTAGCAGTCACTTAACTGTTTCTTTCCTACCAACCCTAAGTAGCCACCAGTTGACTTCCTGTCTTTATGGATTTGACTATTCCAAACATTTCATACAAATGCAGTCACATAATATAGGGCTGATTTGCAACTGGCTTATTTGTTTCACTTAGAATAAAGTTTACAAGATTCGTCTATGTTGTAGCTTATGCCTGATTTTAAAAAGGATGCTTTGGCTGAGCATGGTGGCTCACGCCCGTAATTCCTGCACTTTGGGAGGCCGAGGTGGGTGGATCACGATGTCAGGAGATGGAGACCATCCTGGTTAACATGGTGAAACCCCGTCTCTACCAAAAATACAAAAATTTAGCCAGGAGTGGTGGCACGTGCCTGTAATCCCAGCTACTCGGGAGGCTGAAGCAGGAGAATCGCTTGAACCCAGGAGGTGGAGCTTGCAGTGAACCAAGACCTCGCCCTTGCACTCCAGCCTGGGCAACCGAGGAAGACTCCATCTCTAAATAAATAAATAGGAGTCTTCCTAATATTTCTTTGTTAAAATTAAGTGTTTATTATAGTCATTTACTAAATACTCTGTTTCAGGTTAGGGAAATTCTATTCTTAGTTTTCTAAGAGATTTCCGCCCCACCCCCACCCAAACACTGATAATTTTATGAAATGCCTTTTAAGCGTCCTATCGGACGTTCACCCTTTTCCATGTTTAATATGATGAATGACACCATAGAATTTTCTGCTGTCAAATTACCCTTGCATTCCTGGGATGAACCCAAGTGGTCATAATGTATAATCACTTTTGGTTTCCTATCTTTGCATCTAGCTTCACAAATAAAATTGGCCCTGTAATTTTTATTTCTTCTGTCTTTATCTAGTTTGGATATCAAGGTTATGGTGCCCTCATAAAATGAGTTGGGGACTATTCCTTCTTCGGTTTTCTGAAAGGATTTGTACATAATTGGAATGAGCTGGTTTTGTTATTTTTTTCTAGGAAAAAAATGCCCATTTCATCTAAGTTTTAAAATTTATGAGCCTAATATTGTTCACAGTATTATGTGTTATTTTCATAATCTCCACTGCATCTGTAGTTATGTGTCTTTTTTGGCCCTGATATTATTTACTTGTACTCTCTATTTCTTATCTGTCTTGCCAGATATGTGTTTATGTTGTCAAATAACCATCTTTTGGCTTTATTTGGTTTTGACAAATATTTATCATTTCATTAATCATGGCTCTTATTTTTATTATCTCCTTTTTTGGGGAAGTAGGGACTAATCTATTGTCCTTTTTTTTTTTTTCTTTCCTTTTTGAGACAGAGTTTTGCTCTGTCACCCAGGCTGGAGTGCAGTGGCACAAGCTCGGCTCACTGCAACCTCCGCCTCCTGGGTTCAAGCAATTCTCCTGCCTCAGCCTTCTGAGTAGCTGAGGTTATAGGTGCCCACAACCATGTCCAGCTAATTTTTTGTATTTTTAGTAGAGATGGAGTTTCATCATGTTGGCCAGGCTGGTCTTGAACTCCTGACCTCAGGTGATCCACCCACCTCGGCCTCCCAAAGTGCTGGGATTACAGCTGTGAACCACCACACCCAGCCTCTATTGTCCTTTTTCTAACTTCTTAAACAGTTTATTAATTTTCAGCCTTCTTTTCTCAGATTAGCATTTAAGAAGCTACAAATTTCCTTCTGTGTATGGTTTTTACTTGTGTCTCACGAGTATTGATATGTAATATTTTCATTGTCATTCAGTTCTAAGTATTTATTTAACTTATTTTTAGGGATGGGGTCTTGCTATGTTGCCCAGGCTGCAGTACAGTGGCTATTCAGAGGTACCAACATATTGCACTACAGCCTTAAACTCCTGGGCTCAAGCAATCCTCCTGCCTCAGCCTCCGGAGTAGCTGCGACTACAGGCATGCACCAATGTGCCCAGCTTCAGTTCTAAGTATTTTTAAAATGTTTCTAGTGTGATTATTTTTCTTTGATCTAGAGGCTATTTAGAAGTGTCCAGTTTTATGATAATTTAAAACTATTTTTGTTATGGCACTGTGGTCAGAGAATGTGGCCCGTATGACATCAGTTCTCTGAAATTTGTTGAGACTTGAGTTGTGGCCTTGCCCATGATTTATTTCAGTAATTGTTCTAGCTGGGCTTGAGAAGAGTATGATTGTTTTTCAATAACTGGGTGTAAGATTATATATATGATTATCAAATTCAGTTTAATTGTTTTTGATGAAATCTATAGCTCTACTACACTTTGTCTTTTGAGGTTTTTTTTTTTTTTTTTTTTTTTTTTTGAGACAGAGTCTCACTGTGTCACCCAGGCTGGAGTGCAGTGGCCTGATCTTGGCTCACTGAAACCTGTACCTCCTGGGAGGTATTTTTGTATTTTTAGTAGAGTGATTCTCGTGCTTCAGCCTCCAAAGTAGCTGGGATTACAGGCATGCACCTCCATGCCCGGCTAATTTTTGTGTTTTTTAGTAAAAATGAGGTTTCATCATGTTGGCCAGGCTTTTCTTGTGGACTCAAGTGATCCACCCATCTTGGCCTCCCGAAGTGCTGAGACTACAGGTGTGAGTCACTGTCCCTGGCCTCTTTTGAGGCAGTTATATTTCAGAGAGGCTTGTCAAAACCTCACAATGATGATTAATTTCTCAATTTCTCCATGCAATTCTATTAATTCTCGCTTTATGTAATTTTTAGATTTTTAAAATTCGTTTTGTACAAGTTTAAATTTGTTTTATCTGGTGATGAGTTAAAACTGTATCATTGTATCATATCTCTACTTCTAATAACTCCTGTCTATTTTAATCTGAAATTGACACAACTAACCACCTTTATTTTAGTTTTCGCTTAATATTTCTTTTGCTATCCTTTTGCTTTCAGCACTTTCATGTCTTCATACCTTAGATATACCTCTTAGAACCTGCAACTGGCCAGGCGCAGTGGCTCATGCCTGTAATCCCAGCACTTTGGGAGGCTGAGGCGGGCAGATCACTTGAGGTCAGAAGTTTGAGACCAGCTTGGCCAACATGGTGAAACCCCTTCTCTACTAAAAATACAAAAAACTTAGCCAGGCCTGGTGGCGGGCACCTGTAATTCCAGCTACTCAGGAGGCTGAGGCAGGGGAATCGCTTGAACCTGGGAGGCGGAGGTTGTGGTGAGCCGAGATATCACACTACTGTACTCCAGCCTGGGTGACAGAGTGAGACTTCATCTCAAAACACAAAAAACAAAAAACAAAAAAAAAAAAAAGAAAGAAAGAAAGAAAAAGAAACTGCAACTAATTGTGTTTTATACGTTTTCTTCAATCTAACAATCTCTGACTGTTAATGGCCATGATTATTGATATATTTTGGCTAGTTCCTAGGCTTTTGGCTTAATTTCTGTTAGTCCCATTTTTTCTGTTTCTTTTTTCCTCCTGTCTTTCTGTTTTTTATAGTATGTGTGTATGTGTGTGTATTAGCTTTTTTTTTTTTAATGTTTTCTCATTGCGGGAATTTCATTTCTTGGTTTTCAGTTTGGTTTTGTATTTAGCTTTTTAAATTTTTTTACTGTTGCAGTGAGCTGAGGTCATGCCATTGCACTCTAGCCTGGGTGATAGAGCGAGACTCCGTCTCAAAAAAAAAAAGAAGATTTGAAGTAAAAAACACACACTTACTCTTTCCCCAATGATTAGTTAGTTGCCCCTAGTGGTCAGTTGTCCTATCCCATTATTGAGTAATTGATCCTATCTTCTTTAATCTATATTAAATTCATTCAGATATTTGTGTTTGTTTCTGACAGATCAATTTAGTCCCATTGATCTGTTACACTTCCTCCATCAGCACCACAGCTCTGTAACTCTGTGGCTTTACAGAACATCTTCACATCTCACATGGAAAGTCCTCCCTCATCACTCAACCTTTGAAAAAGTTTCTTGGTTATCTTTGCAAGATTATTTTCTATGATGAAATGTAAAATCATTTTGTCAGTCTCCTTCCTTGCCCCCAACTCCCCTAAAAACCTTATTTGCTTTTGATTGAAACTATATTACATTTTTAAACTCAACTGGGGGAAAATGGACATCTTTTACAATATGATTATATTTTTGAATCCGGATATATGAAATATCTTACAATTTATGCAAGACTTATTTTGTGTCCCATAGTACAATTTATAAATTTTTAATAACAATGTTATTGAGATATAATTCACACACCCTGTAATTCACCCATTTTAAGTGCACAGTTCAATGGATTTTAGTATATTTAGTCATGCAACCATCATCACAGTCAACTTTTGAATATTTTATTTCCCCCCAAATAAATCCCATCCCCATTAGCATTCACTCCTCATTTTCCCCCTACCACCCCAGACTCTGGCAATACTAATCTACTCCCTGTCTCTGTGGGATTGCTGACTCTGAACATTTCTTTTCTTCTCTTTTTTTTTTTTGAGATGGAGTCTTGCTCTGTCGCCCAGGCCGGAGTGCAGTGGCCTGATCTAGGCTCACTGCAACCTCTGCCTCCCAGGTTCAAGCGATTCTCCTGCCTCAGCCTCCTGAGTAGCTGGGATTACAGGCATGCGCCACCATGCCTGGCTAAATTTTTTTTGGTATTTTTAGTAGAGACGGGGTTTCACCATGTTGATCAGGCTGGTCTTGAACTCCTGACCTTGTGATCTGCCTGTCTCAGCCTCCCAAAGTGCTGGAAGTACAGGTGTGAACCACTGTGCCCGGCCTGAACATTTCATATAAATAAAATCATATAATATGTGGTTCTCTGTAATTGGCTTCTTTCACTTAGCATAGTATTTTTAAGGTTCATTCACATTGTCGTATGTGTCAGTAATTCATTTCTCTTTATGATCAAGTAATATCCCATTGCATGGATATACTACATTGTATTTATCCATTCATCAGTTGAAGGACATGTGTGTTTTTTCACTTTTGGGCTATCATGAATAATGCTGCTACAAACATTCATGTACAAGTTTTCATATGGACATATGTTCTCATTTATCTTGGGTATATACCTAAGAGAATTGCTGGGTCATATGATAACTGTATGTTTAAACTTTTCAAGAAATTGACAGAGTATTGTCCAAAGTGACTGTGCCATTTTACATTCCCACAAGGAAATAGGCATGAGGGTTCCAAATTCCCAGCATCCTTGTCAACACTTGTTATTATCTGTTTTTCTTTTTTTTGATAGCGTATGATATTTCATGGTGGTTTGACTTGCATTTCTCTGATGGTGTTGAGCATTTTTGCACATGCTTGTTGGCTATTTGTATATTTTCTTTGGAGAAGTGTCCATTCAGATCCTTTGCTCATTTTTTAAATTTGGTATTTGTCTTTTTATTGAGTTACAGTAGTTCTTTATATGTTCTAGATTCAGATCCCTTATCATATGTATGATTTGCAGTATTTTTCTACTATTCTGTGGGCAATCTTTTCAGTTTCTTGATAGTGTCCTTGAAGAACAAAATTGTACTTTTCATGGTGTCCACTTTATTTTTTACTTATTTTTTTGAGATGGACTCTCGCTCCATCACCCAGGCTGGAGTGCAGTGGTGCGATGTTGGCTCACTGCAACCTCTGCCTCTCAGGCTCAAGCGATTCTCCCGCCTTAGCTTCCCAAGTAATTGGGACTACAGGTGTGCATGCGTCACTAGACCTGACTAATTTTTGTATTTTTAATAGAGATGAGGTTTCGCATGTCAGCCAGGCTAGTCTCAAACTCCTGACCTCATGTGATCCACCTGCCTCAGCCTCCCAAAGTGCTGGGATTATAGGCGTGAGCCACTGTGCTCGACTGATGATATCCACTTTATTTTTCTTCTTTTGTTGCTTGGACTTTTGATGTCATATCTGAGAAACTATTGACTAATCCAAGGACATGAAGATTTACACTTATGTTTTCTTCTATGAGTTTTGTAGTTTCAGCTCTTAGATTTAGGTCTTTGATCCATTTTTGAGTTAATGTTTGTATGTGGTATGTCCTGGGGACCCAATTTTACAATTTTGCATATGGATATTCAGTTGTCTCAGCACTATTTACTGGGATGAATGAGCTCATTTTCTATCTGGTCATTGCTGGTATGTAGAAAATTATTGAATTTCATCTTTTTGTGTCTCCAGCTACTTTATTGAACTCTCTTGTTAGTTCTAGATATGTCTCAGTCCATTATCTAGGGTTTCTCAGGTAGACAATCATATCACTTACAAATAATGACAAACTTGACTTTTGCTTCCCAAATTTCTGACTCTCTTTCTTCTTGCTTTGAATTTCACAACATTGTTGAAACTATTCAAGTTGTGAGCACCCTTGTTTTATAGGAATTCTTCTGTTATTAAGGACCGTAGTCTGTCCCTTCGTTTCAAGTCATCATTAGCTATCACATAGTCTGCTGGATTGAGATAGATGTCATTTATCATGTTGACAAAGTCTCCTTTTATTCCTAACCACAGAGAATTTGCATTAGGGGGCCTCTTATCAGGATAATTACAAAGCTTTTCTCCCATGTCCTATTCATGTGATGAACAACATGAATACACTTTTATAGTAATCGCTGTTTGTATAAATGAAGTGTCTTCCAGCCAGCGGGAAGATTAGCTCACATGAACAGAAAGAACTCAGGTTTCACTGCTGCATGCTCCCACCTGTGTAACAGAAAACAGATGTCACAAACTGAAAGCCAGTAGGTCATGTCTAGTTTGGCCTGTAAGGCATTTTAGAATGCTGTTTTGAATTAGTTGCCAGCATTTAACCATCAGGAGATTTCTCATATGAATTCCAATTTCTAGTTTCTCTTTTAAAATCATAAGATCTAGCCACACTAATCTTGCATTTCCACATGGCCACCGTGGGTTGGAGCTGGGCCCCAAGGGGCTCCTTTTAGCAGTCTCTTCATTTACCTCATTAGTATTCCATCATACCCTATTGTCACCATACCCTATTGTTTCCCAGATATCAGGATGAAGGCTCAGTTGCCAGTTTTTGCATTTGTGCAATTTTTTAAAGTAATGAAATAATGATATTAATGAAATATTTCTTGTAATCACATCTAGCAAATGTAGAAAAAAAAGAAAGAGGCAAAGAGGGCCATGTGCTTCTAAGAGAAAAGGGGGAAAGCATATTTCTAGGTAGAAGTAAAGAATATTGCTATATGTTTAATATGCAAAGTGTGTCTGCTGAAAGAATAAGACGTAAGGGGCTACCAGAAATGAAATCTAAGGCTATGGAAAAGCTGTGTCGGGAAAGAGAATCTTATTGCACTGGGGGGAGAAAAGGACTGACCTTTTAACAGGGTTTATTTCAGGAGGCACAGAGTATAAACAATGCTGTTACGAAATGTCAGAATATATTAAGTGAACACCATCTCACCCGTTCTATCCCTGAGTTTGACCTGCCTGGCCCTTGGGGATGTTTGAGTTTCTGATCCCTGCTCCAGGTCTTCCAGCTTCCTTCAAAGCCTCCTCAGTTACCCCTGGGTTTCCCCAGGTCTATCTTACAGTGGTGACTGTGCTGGGGTCAGTCTCCTTGTATTTCCCAAGGTAGAAGGCTTCGTGGTTTCAAAGCAACGCTTTTCCACAGGCCTACAGGGCCCAGAGCCATGGCATGTTCCTGCCCCTTTCACTTGACTTCTCGGCCCTTAATGAAAAGGTATTTTTGCTTCTTCCTGAAGCTCTTTCCCCATAAGGTTCAGATGGTTTTTCCCCCCATAAGGTTCAACCTACGAGGCTGGACTGGGATAGAGATCACACTCTCATTGGTAGCAACAGCAAGGGACTGGCTTGGGAGAGGTGTGGGTGCAAGTTGGTTCTATCTCGTTTCGCTCCTCCCCAAACATCCAATGTAAATTTTGCAATGGTGACCCATCGGTCAGACTCTACCCCTCTCCTATGGTGACATGCTGGAATTTCCACTGGAGGTCACTTCCCATCTTGCACCCCAGGGCCCACCTGTAAACACCTCTGCACAGGCCCCTGACTTTTTTAACCAGGTCAATGTACACAGTGGATTCTTGCGGGTGACCAGTCCAGTCTGCATTCCTTTGGGCTCATCCAAGATGTCAGCATTCCTTGAACAAACCCTTCTTTGTCACAGTATATTACTATTATAATTAAAGGCTGCATATAACTTGCATTTATTTTTAAAAATTATTTTATTGATTGATTTATTTTCGAGATGGAGTTTTGCTCTTTCACTCAGGCTGGAGTGAAGTGGAGCAATCTCGGGTCACTGCAACCTCCATCCCCCCGGGTTCAAGTGATTCTCCTGCCTCTCCTGCCTCCTTCCGAGTAGCTGAGATTATAGGCACCTGCCACCACATCTGGCTAATTTTTGTATTTTTAGTAGAGACAGGGTTTCACCATGTTGGCCAGACTGGTCGTGAACTCCTGACCTCAGGCAATCCACCCGCCTCAGCCTCCCAAAGTGCTAGGATTACAGGCATGAGCCACCGTGCCCAGCCAAACTTGCATTTATTCTATTTCAGATTTTATATCTGTATCATAGAGAGGAATTAACTGTAGTTTTCTTTTTGAGTTTCAGTATCAGGTTAAAACAAAATGGGAAGTTTTTCCAAAGTTTGTAAGATTGGCAACTTTTAAGTTTTGCTTTTTTAGGTCTGTATTTTGAAATAATTTTGGATTTACAAAAAAAGGCGCAAATGTAAGAGTTCCCATAAACCTTTGACCCAGCTTCCCTAAATATCGGCATTGTGTATAACATAGTATGATTCTTGAAATCAGAAAATTAACATTGATACAAAACTATTAACTAATCTACAGACCTTATTCAAATTTTGCCGATAGTCCAACTCAATGTACTTTTTCTGGCCCAGGATCCGAGCCTAAATCCCTCATTGCATTTAAGTGTTGTGTGACAATCTGTGACAGCCCTTTTGCCTTTGTTTCCTGACCTTGACACTGCTAAAGATTTTGTAGAATGTCCCTGAATTTGAGTGAGTCTGATGTTTTCCTTTTTCTTTCTTTTCTTTCTAGAGACAGGTTGTCATCTAGGCTCTGTCACCTAGGCTAGAGTGCAGCAGCATAATCACAGTTCACTGTAACCTCAACCTCCTGGGCTCATGTGATCCTCCCACCTCAGCCTTCTTAGTAGTAGGGACTACAGGCCCATGTCACTGCACTCAGCTAATATATTTATTTATTTTTGGTAGAAAGAGGTCTTGCTATGTTGCCCAGGCTGGTCTTGAACATCTGGCCCCAAGCAATTCTCCCACCTTAGCTACCCAATGTGCTGGCATCACAGGTGTGAGCAACCAACACCAAGGCCTGATGTTTTCTTTTTTTTTTTTTTCTTTTCTTTTTTCTCTGTTGCCTTGGCTGGAGTGCAGTGGCGCGTTCTCGGCTCACTGCAACCTCCGCCTCCTGGGTTCATGCCATTCTCCTGTCTCAGCCTCCTGAGTAGCTGGGACTACAGGTGCCCACCACCACGCCCGGCTAATTTTTTGTATTTTTAGTAGAGACGCGGTTTCACCGTGTTAGCCAGGATGGTCTTGATCTCCTGACCTCGTGATCCGCCTGCCTCGGCCTCCCAAAGTGCTGGGATTACAGGCGTGAGCCACCACGCCCGGCAAGGCCTGATGTTTTCCACGATGAGGTTGATGTAAGACATTTTTGGCGAGAATGCCACAGAAATGATGTGCCTGTCTCAGCATCAAATCGCGAGATGAATGTTATTGCTGTGTCTCCTTATGATAATGTTAACTTTGTTCACTTGGTTAAGGGTGTGTCCGTCCAGCTTCTTTGCTGTAAGGTTTCTATTTTCCCTTTGTGACTAGGAAGTATCTTGCTGGGCACAGTGGCGCATGCTTGTAATCCCAGCACTTTGGGAGGCCGAAGTGTGCAGATCACTTGAGGCCAGGAGTTTGAGATCAGCCTAGCCAACATGGTGAAACCCCGTCTCTACTAAAAATACAAGAATTAGCTGGGTGTGGTGGTGCACGGCTGTAGTCCCATACACTGGGTGGCTTATCAACAACAAACATTTATTTCTTACAGTGCTGGAAGCTGGGAAGTCCATGATCAACGTGCTGGCAGATTTGATGTCTGGTGAGGGCCCGTTCCTCATATGCAGCACCTCTGACTGTGTCCTCACGTGGTGCAACACATGGCAAAGGGCAGTTCCCTTAGGCCTCTTTTTTTTTTTTTTTTTTTTTGAGATGGAGTCCTGCTCTGTCGCCCAGGCTGGAGTGCAGTTGGCTCACTGCAACCTCCGCCTCCCAGGTTCAAGCGATTCCCCTACTTCAGCCTCCTGAGTTGGGGCTACAGGCACGTGCCACCACGCCCGGCTAATTTTTTGTATTTTAGTCGGGATGGGGTTTCACCATGTTGGTCAGGATGGTCTCGATCTCCTGACCCTGTGATCCAACTGCCTCGGCCTCCCAAAGTGCTGGAATTACAGGCTTGAGCCACTGCGCCTGGCCCCGTAGGCCTCTTTTCATAGGAGCACTAATTCTAATCATGAGGGCTCCACCCTCATTACCTAGACCTAATCACCTCCCTAAACGCCACACCTTCTAATACCATCACCTTGGGGGTTAGGCTTCAATGTATGAATATTTGGGGGGACACATTCAGACCACAGCACCATTATCATCATATTTTTGCTCACTGCATTTAGTATCTATTTTTTTTTTTTGAAAGAGTCTTGCTCTGTCACCCAGGCTGGAGTGCAATGGCGTAGTTGGCTCACTGCAACCTCTGCTTCCCAGGTTCAAGAGATTCTCCTGCCTCAGTCTCCCGAGTTGCTGGGATTTCAGGCACGCGCCACCACACCCAGCTAATTTTTGTGTTTTTAGTAGAGACAGGGTTTCATCATGTTGGGCAGGCTGGTCTCAAACTCCTGACCTTAGGTGATCCACCCGCCTTGGCCTCCCTAAGTGCTGGGAATACGGGTGTGAGCCACCGTGCCCAACCTGTTGATGATTCTTACCTGCAAAAATTATTACTGTGATGTTTACCAAATGCTGATTTTCTGCTTCCATCTTCCTTCTACATGTATTCACTGGCATTCCACTGTAAGAAAGGGTTGTCAATTCTCCCCCATGTATTTATCCAATTTTTTAAATGTCATTATGGACTCTTGGATACTTATTTTATTCTATAAGCTATAACCCATAACTGTCATTATTGTGTTACTTAGCTTGTTCTGGATTTGGTCACTGGGAGCCCCTTCAAGTTGGTTATTGCATTCTTTTGACAAACATTAAATATTTTTTGAGCACTTTATTATTTTCTAGTACCACAAGATGTTCTAGATTCATCTTGTTCTTTCCCTGTGGCCCTTCAATCAGACATTCCTCTAAGGAGCCCTGGTTCCTTTTATTGGAGAATGATATTTAGAAACCGAGATCTGGAAGCTAGGTGTGCTCGTTACTAGTGGGATATCATTACCTCTAGGCTCCATTATCAGAGCTGGGAAATATACATACATCTATATCTCTTTATATATTTATCTATTAAAAACCAAGAGTATATACTGATACCTCCATGAGTATATACATGAGTATATACTGATACCTTCTCATCTAATGCCACAACATTCATTCTAGCCTTCCACCTTTCCTTATTTGTAACTTCCTTCCTGAACACCGAAAAACTTGGCTCTCATTATTCACAATATATTTAATTATTTGTCCAATCTTCACATATATATAAAAGAGTTTCAGAATTTCTAACCCATATACCTGTGAGAAATAGATTTGCTCATCAGAGAACAGACCCCTTAAGCAGCAATACCAACACAATGTGGTACAAGTTGTGATTTTTTTTTTTTCCGTCTTTAGCCTTTTTATTAGTCTGTTCTCACATTGCTATAGAGACTGGGTAATTTTTATAAAGAAAAGAGGTTTAATCAGCTCAAGGTTTTGCAGGCTGTGTAGGAAGCATAGTGGCTTCTGCTTCTGGGGAGATCCTCTGGAAGCTCACAATCATGGTGGAAGGCAAAGTTGGGGCTTGAATGTCACATGGCCAGAGCAGGAGCAAGAGAGAGCAAGGGGTGAGGTACTACACACTTTTTTTTTTTTTTTAGATGGAGTTCTGTCGCCAGGCTGGAGAGCAGTGGCATGATCTCAGCTCACTGCAACCTCCAACTCCCTGGTTCAAGCAATTCTCCTGCCTCAGCCTCCCAAATAGCTGGGATTACAGGGACGTACCACCACACCCAGATAATTTTTATATTTTTAGTAGAGACGGAGTTTCACCATGTTGGCCAGGATGGTCTCAGTCTCCTGACCTTGTGATCCGCCCACCTTGGCCTCCCAAAGTGCTGGGACTATAGACATGAGCCACTGCACCTGGTCAGTACTACACACTTTTAAATGACCAGATCTCATGAGAACTCACTCTCAAGAGGACAGTACCAAGAGGGATGGTGCAAAACCATTCATGAGAAATCTGCCCCTGTGATCCAATCACCTTCCAACAGGCCCCACCTCCAGCACTGAGGATTATATTTCAATATGATATTTGGTTGGGGTACATACTTATAGTATATAGTCAAAATATGGCTTTCTATGTTACTTGGTTGGTTCCTTTTGTCTTCTCCTTCCTCAGTACGGTTATATCATTCATTTGTAATAGAGTTAGGTTCATTTATTACTGTTCATATTCAGTTTTAGATTCCCATCACATCCTGATTGATGTAAACTTACCATTTTAGGGTGAGATGGGGATATGTGTAGCATTATCATGGTCCTCAAAGTAAGAACTGTACAAACAGCATACTCAGAGAATTGTCATTTCTCCCATCCCTTCTATCCTCACCCCCAATCTCCCATTCTTTCCAGACTATCCCTACCTATCCACTGTAGCTAACCAATCTCATCAGTTTCTTGTTTATCCTTCCTATACTTGTTTTTCTACACATGACAAGATACATGCATATTTTCTTATTTCTCTTTCTTTTTTACATGAAAGGTTAGCACACTATATTTTTCATGGTAGTATTTTTTAAAAGCATGGTAGAATTCTGTCCTTTAAAATTTGATAGAAGTCAAATTTTGTAACTACCTATGTAACTGCCAAGACATGAACTTTCAAGAGAGATGTTGTTTGATAATTTATACAATTCCATGGTTATTAGTCCAGTCAGGGTGTATCTCTTCTTAGGTCAATTTTTGGTAATTTATATCTTACCAGGAAAGTTAAGATATTGAGCAGAAGATGCAAATCTTTCTTTAGTTCAGAGAAAATTTCTTCTGCCATATATTTTATTTTCTCTTCTCTCTCCTTGTGGAATTACTGTTATACACATATTAAACCTCTATAGTTTAGCTATCACAAACCATCTTTTCTCTTCTGAATTCTAGGATAAATTTGCAAACTTGTGTTCCGGGTCACACATTCAGCTTTCTTCGGTTCCCAATCTTCTGCTCATTGTTTCCACTGAGGTTTAAATTTAGCAAGCTAAAAATGTTTCCTAATTTCGGTCTGTAATTTCTTAATGATTTTTTGTAATTTCAGTTTGTAATTTCTTAATCCACTACACTTGCAATTACAATATCCTCCCAAATATTATTAAAAACATAAAAGAGAAATATGTTTAAAATTTTTTTCCTCTTCTTCTTGTGGAAATTTCTTTTCAAAGGAAACTAATTTTCTCTTATCACGTCCCTTTCTGTTGAAAGTCTGAATCTTTTTGTTTTCATATGATTGGTTTTTCTCTCTTTGCTTATTTTTACCAGGCAGGTGTCTATATTTATTCTGGAATAGAATTTGAGGTGGTTCTGCTGATTATCATGAATAGTCAGTAAGCATTCAGTCAAATAAATAAGTGGAGAGAGGTATTTTAAGCAGAGGGGACAGAGAGAGAAAGGGCATGAAGATATAAAAGCCCAATGTCAGCCAGGCACAGTGGCTTGCACCTGTAATCCCAGCACTTTGGGTGGCTGAGGTGGGAGGATTTTTTTTTTTTTTTTTTTTTTTTGAGACGGAGTCTCGCTCTGTTGCCCAGGCTGGAGTGCAGTGGCCGTGATTTCGGCTCACTGCAAGCTCCAACTCCCGGGTCCACGCCATTCGCCTGCCTCAACCTCCGGAGTAGCTGGGACTACAGGCACCCGCCACCACGCCCAGCTAGTTTTTTGTATTTTTTTTTTTAGTAGAGACGGGGTTTCACCGTGTTAGCCAGGATGGTCTCAATCTCCTGACCTCATGATCCGCCCGTCTCGGCCTCCCAAAGTGCTGGGATTACAGGCTTGAGCCACCGCGCCCAGCCAGTGGGAGGATTGTTTAAGCCCAGGAGTTTGAGACCTGCCTGGGCAACACAGCAAGACTCCATATCGACCAAATAATAATAATAACAATAATAATAATAATGATAATAATTAGCTAGGCACACCTGAGGCAGGAGGATGGCTTGAGCCCAGGAGTTTGAGGTTGCAGTGAGCACTGATCATGCCACTGCACTGGTGACAGGAAGACCAACATGGATTTTCTTTTCTCACATATTTTATGTACTGGGATATAATTTACAAAGAGCAGAATATGTAACTTTTAAGTGAACATCTCAGTAACTTGTTCATATGCACACACCATTTAACCACCATCAAGATGAAAATACCACCCCAGAGAGTTCACTCATGTCCCCTTTCTGGTTAAATTGTTCCCTTCCCCCAAGATAACCATCATTATGACTCCTGTCACTGTAAGTTAGTTTACTTGTTCTTGAACTTCATATAAATGGAATCATGGACTATATTTTCTTTTGTGTCTGGCTTCTTTTGCTCAGCATAATTTTTGCGAGATCCACGTATGTTGACACATGCATCAGTCATTTATTTATTTATTTTTTTACTACTGAGTAGCATTTCAGTGTATGAATATCCCATAATTTAACAAAATTGCATTCTACTATTAATGACATTTGGGGTGTTTCCAGTTCGGGGCTATTATAAATAAAGTTGCTATAATCATTCATATACATGTTTCTGGGGGGATATATACATTCATTTATCTTGGATATATACCTAGGAGTGGCATTTCTGGGTCACAGGTAGATGTATATTTAACTTTATTAGATACTGGCAATCAGTTTCCCAAACTTGTTGTGCCATGTTACACTCCTACAAGCAATATATGAGTGTTTCGGTTGCTCCACATCCTCACCAACATTTGGTGTTTTCAGTATGAATTTTAGCTATTCTAATGACTGTAAAGTGGCAACTCATAGTTTAAATTTGCATTTTTCCCAAAGACTCATCATGTTAGCACCTTTTCCTGTGTTTATTGGCCATTCGCATATCTTTTTTTGTTGAAGTGTCTGTTCAAGTCTTTTGCCCATTTTAAAATTGGATTCTTTGTCTTTACTACTTTTGAGTTGTGGGAGTTCTTTATATATTCTGGCTATAAGTTACTAGAAACCTTACTATCCATTGGTGATGTCAACTGAGATAGGGAAGGCAGGAGAAGGAGTTTGGGAGAAGATGAAGAATTTATTTTAGGGCATGGAGTAATTAAAATGCTTTTGGATGGATTATCTAGACACGGATGTATAGAAAACACTTGGAATTACAGATCTGGAGCTCAAGAGAGAAGTCTGGGTGATACTTTGGGAGGGATCAGTATGATGGGAATGGATAACATTGCCCAGGGAGAAGAGAAGCAGCCTCATCTGAAACCTCAAACATTGTAATGTTTAAGGGATGACGAAGAAATGAAGCCAGAAGAAGAAAACAGAAATCATGGTGAGAGGTGGAGGAGAAGCCAAGGAGGGGATTTTCAAGAAGGAGTGGTGCCAAATGCTCTAGTGAGGTAAGAAAATGAAACCATTGGAGTTGACATTTGGGGTTTCCCTGGTGGTCTCTGTTCAGAGAATTGAGGAATACATGTAAGATGAGGAAGTAGAGACAGGGTTAGACTACTCTTTGAAAACGTTAGGCAGTGAAAGGAAGGAGAGTGATTTCAAAGAGCCATAGAGTTTAAAACAAAGCAACAAAGGAGTTGTAGAAAGAGGTACATAATCGGATGCTTAATGAGTGACAGAGGTACCTTTCAGAGTCTTTCAAGCAGCTTTGGGCAGGTGGGAAATGGAGGATGGATAGGTGTCAGGTGCTGATCAGATCTGACAGAACTCAGTGTTGACGGGGTGGCAGAACATGCGGCTCCATATCTGGGTCACAGCTGCAGGTGGAGAGGAGAATGCCTACTTCTGAGGGGATGTAGGATGGGAGAAAGTTAGCTTCCTGGGATGCTCAGCGCCCTGGGAGTAAGCACCAATGAGCCTCTCTTTTGCAGTTTTCCTCCATTTTCAGAAGCCAGGCATCCCATAATTTCTCTGACAGATTATTTACCTTTCCAAGTGCTCTCCTAATCCAACATTTCCATCTGGCACACACTGTGTCATTCTTGCTCCTGAATTCCTGGTTCCAGAACAGTTCTGCCATTTTCTTCCTTTGCACGATGTGTACCTTCAGTCTTCTCCTCTTCCTCCAATGTCCATATTTTTGTGGTGGAAAAGGTGCGGACAGGGGAGACAGGACACTAGAATCCTTATCAAGTCCTCTCTCAGTCCTTGGTGTCTCTGGTTCCTTCTCTGTGAAAGGGTGACGTGTTGGGGAGGGGTGGGGGATGAGGTAGGAGAGGGGGTCTGAGTTCCTTCCCACTTCTAACGATGGCTGGAACCAGGCCTCTGTGTTCAACCAAGGGTACTTTCTGTTTCTGTCCATTTGGGGAAGTTGCTTTTTCTTGGTATTTCGGGAGTCAGGAAAACAAGTCATTGGTGTTCATATTTCTCAAAGCCTCAGGTAGGGTTGCGGCTTTTGGCCAGCAATAACGTATGACCATGACCTTGTGGCCGAGTTTGCACGCCTCTAACAGATATTACGACACAGAGTTCCATTCAATAGTGGAAGTGGAGATTTCAGCGTTGCCCTTTGTTAACCCTCAAATGAAGTGCTACTCTTCCATCGCGAGGGCTGTCCAAGCAGTAGCCAACCTTCTTATCCCTATTTTGTAAACGAGGGAAAGGAGGCATAGGAAAAGCAGAGCCTCGTGGGATTCCCTGAGGAGTCCTTCCAACTCTTGGTAGAGCATCATCTGCAACGTCGTCTGGGGGAGAAAAAGGGGAGGCAAGAAGAGGGCCTTGACCCAGGAGGCAGGAACTCCGGCACACCCCCATTCCCTTCCCCAGGGGCTGGGGAGACCACTCAGGTGACAGTAGCCCTGGTGCCGGCCAGGGGGGGCAGGAAGTCCAGCCAGAGGCTGGAGCAGCAGTGCTGAACTCCAGGACTGGCTGGTATTTCTATGAAGGTTCCTGCAGGAGGATGCGGGTCAAGGTGCTCGTCTGCACAGCAGGAATGCAGGCATTTTAAGGGTTAAGGGCACTCAAAGAAAATAGAAGTAGGTGGCTCACGCCTGTAATTCCAGAACTTTGGGAGGCCGAGGTGGGCAGATCACGAGGTCAAGAGATCCACACCATACTGGCCAACATGGTGACACCCCGTCTCTAGTAAAAATACAAAAAATTGGGCGAGGTGGCGTGCGCCTGTAATGCCAGCTACTCAGGAGGCTAAGGCAGGAGCATTGCTTGAACCCGGGAGGCGGAGGTTGCGGTGAGCCAAGATCGTGCCACTGCACTCCAGCCCGGGCGACAGAGCGAGACTCCATCTCAAAAAAAAAAAAAAAAAGAAAAAGAAAATAGAAGTAGGAAGAGGAAGTGGGTCCTAGTGAGAGAAGGAAGCAGCTCGTCGGAACTTCCTCTTTCTCGTCTTTCCCCGAAGCCCCCACCCCAGACCTGCCCCCGGCTCCGCTCAGCCCTCCTGCCGGGCCAAAGCCGCGCTTCTGACGCGGGGGCCTAACCTCCCCTTACTCCTAGGGGGTCGCTGGTGCTCCGCGCTGGCGCCACGGCCGTGCACCGGCCAGGGTCTGCTTCCGCGGGGTGGCGGGTCAGAGCCGGGGCTGCTTCTCAGACGCTTTGCGGACTCGGGGGCGTGACCCAGAGGATGCGGGGCCAGGCGCGCACCTGGCTGACGCGGCCCCGCCACCAGGTGGCTGGAGAGGCCGGCTCCGAGGTCAGCCCCGCCCCACAAGGCCCCGCCCCCTGACAGGCCCCGCCCCCCGCCCTCCGGAGGAGCTCAGGCTGGGCAGATGCTGCGGCTCGCCGCGCGGCTCCAGCTGGGGCGCGGTGGTCCCGAGGGTCACCCGAATCGTAGGGAGTCGCCGCTGGACAGGGGCTCGGCGCCCGGCAGGGACTGCAGGTGTGTGACTGGGCAGCCAGGGTGGGTGCGGAGGGCACGCGTGGGAGCTCCAGGCAGACCTGGAGCAAGCTGGGGACAGTCGGGGAGAGTGGGCTCCGCGAGCAGCCGCCGCAGCCCGGGGGCTGGACAGATCCTGCTGTCTTCCGGCCCCGTGGACCGGGCCCACCGCGGGGGCAGCAGGTCTGCAAACCTGCACTCCAGATAGCCACAGAGACTTAAGGGGCGGCGCGCTGACCACTCATCGTTATCCGGGTAACCTCTGCTGGGCGCTTCTGTGCAGCTGTGTCCTCAGCCTCCTGCCTCCAACACAGGTCGCCCTGTGTCGTGGGGTCAGGGACCCTGTCCGCCCCGGTGGGGAACTGTCCGTGAGCGTGGGCATCAGGGCTCCTGTGCCGTCAGAACCTGGGAGTCATGGAAATGCCCGCGTAAGGCGCCCTCCGTCGAGCCTCACTCAGCCTGCTAGTTAGCCCGTGTTGGCTCCAGACGCGGCTGCTGTCCTAGAGAACTGCACGCTTTCTGCTCTCAGAGGTTCTGTGTTTACACACTGGGCATCCCCGCGTGACTGTGTGTGTGCGCGTGCATGCGCGTGTACGCGTGCTGGCCCATCCCGGCCTGGGGTAAATACACAAAAAGTTCAGGTCAGTAAGAGGAAGGAGATTGTTCAGAAGGAAAAGGAAGGCGAGATTAAAGCAGCAGGATGTGGTATAAAGCGAGTTAACAAGACTCCGAGTAGAGAGGAGGGGTGGGTTTAGGCAGAATGAGGGCTAAAAGTAGGCCAAGCCTGCCTCCAAAGTCCTCTCTGGACTGACACCCTCGTTTTCCTTCCGTGTCTTCTCATCCACCCCACACTTTCCTTCCTGCCCTCAGGACCACCTCTAAGGCACTGGCTCCCAGAACTGACTGCAGGTTGGACTCTCTTCCAAGCAGTCCTACAACATGGCTTTCCAGGGATGGGATCTGGAATCTGTATTTTTCGAAAATTTTAATGAGCTCCTTAAGTGGTGATGCTGAAGCCATTGCTTGGGAACCATGCATGATGTGGAAAAGAGATCCAAGTTCCAACCAGATCCAGCTGTGTGACCTGCAGCATCACACTGTCCCCCAACCCAGCCTCAGTCTCCTTATCTGTAAAATGGGCTCTCATATTGACCCATAGAGCTGTGTGGAATTATTATTATTATTATTGACATAGGGTCTTGCTCTGTCACTCAGGCTGGAGTGCAGTAGCATGATCATGGCTCACTGCAGCCTTAAACCCCCAGGCTCAAGCAATCCTCCACCTCCGCCTCCCAAGTAGCTGGGATTACAGGTCAGCACCACCATGCCCAGCTAATTTTTGTATTTTTTGTAGAGGCAGGGTTTTGCCATGTTGCCCAGGCTGGTTTCAAATTCCTTGAGCTCAAGCGATCCGTCTACCTTGGCCTTCCAAAGTGCTGGGATTATAGGCATGAGCCTCTGTGCCCAGCCCAGTGTGGAAAATTAAGTGAGGCGTGTATGATGAGAATGGCTGCATGTGGGAGATGCTCTGTGGATGTTTGTAGAACGCTGGATTCCGTGTTTCCTCAGTATGGCTGCGGGGGTGTGGGTCTTCACCAGGGGATCCATGGAAGACAAAGAAGACAGTTTTGGATGGTGGAGCTGTCTTCCTGCTTCAGGGCTCCCTCCCCTGCTTTTTGAAGCCTTACAAGCCAGGACTGTGGGGGCAGGAAGGCTTGGGGTCTTTGTGTGCTGAGCCTCACTGGGGTTTTAAGAACCTCCCTCCTTTCATTTCTAGCTTAGAAAAGGGATGATTCATTATCTTCCCTCCTCAGGCTGGAGTAGAAGCAGACAATCTCTGCCTCCCTGCTTGTCTTTCTTCCCTCCCATTCACTGTTTATTGTTGCCCTCAAGAATAACAGGTTGCCCAGCTACTTGGGAAGCTTAAGTGGGAGGATTGCTTGAGCCCCGGAGTTCAAGGCTGCAGTGAGCTATGATCGCTTCACTGCACTATAGCCTGGAAGACACAGAGAGACTCTGTCTCAAACAAACAAACAAAAAACAAGCAAACAAAAAAAGAAGAATAGGTTGGACGCTAGTGGCAGTGGGTGACAAGAGCATTAGGGGTTGATGTTGGCATGAGGATGAGAAGGCCGGGGTGCAAACTGCTCCATACCCCTGTGTTAGCCATCCATCAGGGGCCTGCTGGCTGAGGAGTGGGAGAGGAGGAGAGCCAGGAGCCTTTTTGCCTGGGTAGTCTAGAGTTTGGAAGCCCCAGCTTGGGTTCCGCTGAGCACTCAAGCTGTGCTGACTTGGCCTTTCTTCAAAGACGCTCATCCCAAGGGACTGAGCTGGCTGGCCCCGTGGGACCTCTGAGAACCAGAACACCTGTTTGGCCTCAGCTGGTGAGCTAAAAGCCTGAACCAATGTATTAAGAAAGAAAGCTGGCCAGGCGTCATGGTTCACACCTGTAATCCCAGCACTTTGGGAAGCCAAGGCTTTGAGGCCAGGAGTTCAAGGCTGCAGTGAGCTATGATCGTGTCACTGCATTCTAGCCTGGGCGATAGAGTGAGACCCTGTCTTTAAAAAAAAAACAAAAAATAAAATTTAAAAAACAGAGAAAGCTCCTGGAAGAACAAGATAGAGTGATCCTTAGCAAGTCAAGGGAGAGGTGTTTAATTTGATTTTTGAGCCTCAGATATAGGTGGGGTGGGAAGAGAGAAAGGAAAGAGTACATCTGACTTCTGCCCAAAGGGAAGATGATACCTTCCCGTAGCAAACATGTATTACATAGTAGGATATTTCATCCATTTGAAGATGTACATATTTTCACATTTTGGCAACACTGAAATCAAGGAGCATGTTACCGTTTATGGCATCTTCCAATTATAATAGGCAACACTATTTCTTCCTTATTGCCACACAAAATAATGGTGCATCTTACAATTGATGGCATCTTAGATTCTGTTAAATACAATGTATTTTTCACAGATTTGGGGGTATGTGTTAGCGATACACAGGTTCACATAGAATTATGTTGTTCTCATAGCTTTCATACATAAATTTTTCTAGTAGCTCTCTACTCAAAGTATCAGAACTTTTCAACGTATTCTGTTTTAAAATATATCTTTGTAAAGTATGTTGCTTTCATTTATAAATGTGGCTCGTCGGATATGATTGAATAATTTCTTGAAATTTTCATCAAATGGTTCTGGACGGCCATTCTCTTTTGTACCCTGTGTCTTTTTGTACATTTGTGCTTCTTTCTCTTTCATCCTTCTCTTCATCCTTTTCTCCTTTGGCTATGACTTCATGGTGTTGGGTACTGTGCTAAGTATGTCATGTCCTTTCATCTTCACAGTCACACTCTGAGGTAGCTACAATTAATGCCCCCATTTTACCTATGAGAAAACCGAGGACCAAGGCCACACATGTAGGAGGTGCCAGAGCTGGGCTGACTCTAGCGTCTGCTCTTAACCAGAGTTGGCCAAGCCAAGTGATGGCTTAGGTGTTCCTGTGGGTGTCAAGCACATACCCTATACAACACAATTTTGGGGGCATGAATTGTGGCCACCAGGTGCTTTTGTTTGTTTGCTTACTTCTAGGATAGTAGCTAGATTTTGGATAGTTGAGGTTATTGGTTAAGTGACTTCCACATAAGTGAGTCACAGCTATAACAAGTTACACCCAAAAGGGGGTTGGAGGCTGATGAATGGGAAGAAATGGATGACTTTCATGGCACAGAGAAGATCTTGGGTCCTTCTTGAGTCTTCTGAGTCTATCCAGTGGTATGCTAGACTTCGGGTCCTAGAGTTTGGCATCCATGGGAGACGGCTGCTTCCATGGGAGCTTCTCTCATGCTGCCATGATGATGTAAGATAACACATCTGCGTGAGTCACTTTTCTTTTTTATTTCTTTATTGTTATTATTTTTTAGACAGAGTTTTGCTCTTGTCACCCAGGCTAGAGTGCAGTGGCGCAATCTCAGCTCACTACAACCTCCGCGTCCTGGGTTCAAGCGATTCTCCTGCCTCAGCCTCCCGAGTAGCTGGAGTTACAGGCGCCTGCCACCACGCCCAGCTAATTTTTGTATTTTTAGTAGAGATGAGGTTTCGCCATGTTGGCCAGGCTGGTCTCGAACTCCTGACCTCAGGTGATCTGCCCGCCTTTGCCTCCCAAAGTGCTGGGATTACAGGCATGAGCCACTGCACCCAGCCTGCGTGTGTCACTCTTCAGCTGAAAAAGCTGCAGAGCTGCATGACTTTCCAGAGATGGTCCACACCCACCAACCATCCCAGGTCCACCCCTCCTGCTTCCTCTCCCGTAGCCTGAGCAGATCTCTGCACCTTTGTGTGTACTGTTGCTTCTCCCCAGATTGCCCTTCCCCGCCTCTGCCTGCCTGGTGAACTGCCAGTTCCTCCTACAAGCTCCGCTCAAGCCTCATCTTCTGATGCTCTTCCTTTGCCCCTCAGCACTAACCATCCCCTTCTTCATTGTGCTTTCTATGTTTTCGCACCATAGCGCTGACCGCCCAGGCCTACAGGGCGACCAGTGACCCGGCACAGCTATGGCCTGCTCACCCTAGCCACCTGATGTTCAGCATGGCATCAAGCTGTCATCCTGAAACTCCCTGGGATCTCATAGGCAAGGTGCCCAGGCACAGCAACGGCAGAAGTTGCCAGATCACAGGATGGGGTGGGGGGCTGGAGGTGGGGCCCGGAGGGAGTGGTGTGCTTTTCATTTTCATGTCCTCGGGAGTCTTGTTGTTGTTGACCTAGGCAAATGAGCTTGTGTGGTTTCCTTGTTAGGGGGCAGGGCTGGGGTGTGAAGGCTGAAGGTGGCCTCACATGGAGCCAGGGGGCCCAGTTTCTGCCTAGCTCCCCCACTCCTAGCCACGTGATCTTTGCTAAGTCCATCTACCTCTCTGCGTGTCCGTTTCCCCATCTGTAGGATGGAAATCTGGCACTCAATACTTTATGTGGCCCCTGCCTAATCGCTAACATTTCACTTGTTCATTCAACACTTCTGCATGGAGGACACCTTCTGTGTGCCAGGCATGTGCCAGGCTCTGAGGATGCTGAGCAAGACAGGCAATGATCCTGCCCTGTGGAACTCACAGTCTCATGGACAAGACATGCAACACACATATTATTTAATTACAATTGTGAGAATTACAGGATACTCTGAGATTATGGAAAGGGAACTCAATATAGTTGAGGGGTTAAGCAAAGGTTTCTCTGAAGAAGTCATATTTGAGTTGAGACTTGAAAGATATAACATAAAAGAAAATAATAACAATAATGCCTACCATTTAGCAAATACTTGCTAAGGGCTCTTTGGGTGCATTATCTCTGGCATTCTTTTCAACACCTGGTGTGTGGGGTATGTGGGCTCCCTCTCCTGTAAGGATCAGGTGATAGCACTACTGGCAAGCACCCTTCTCGGTTTCTGACACAGACCAGGGACTCATCCCCACCTTCCTCATCCCTCCCGGTATTCCAAGGTCCAGCTTATGGATGCTGAGGTCATAAATACTAATGTGCGGGCTCTCTTCTCCTTTCCCCTGACACAGTTAGCGTGTCCCGCTCAGGAGCCCTCTGCATTTGTGCATCTCCGTCAACAGCTCAGGGAGTTGAGTCCCCATCCACAGAAAACTCCATCATGTTGATTGCCGGGCCTTGGTTCTGTCCCTCTTAGGAGCCGCTGTTCTGGGAGGGTTCAGAAACTCTGATCCGGATGGTCTGTCTCATCTAGGAAGTCCCTTGTCCAGCTCCCATATCCTTCTTCCACGAAAGCGGTCTCCCCAGAACCATGGAGTGTGTGCAGATGTATCACTGGGTTTTTGGTCTGAGTATTTGTTCCTGCATGGCTTGGTGGTTTGGCTCTTGTCAGGCAAATATCCATGCAGCCACTTCCACTCAACCTGGCCGAGCCAGCCAGCCTCCTGTGGGAGGGTTCTGCAACAACCAGATCGCATCTACACTGACAGCTCTTCGAGGGGAGTCTCAAACTCTTTCTAGATAGGGGGCCCCTTTGAAAAACTAATGAAAGCGATAGATCATCTCCTCTCTCGTCACCCATAAACACATATGTACATGAGAATGCGTTTGTACGTGTGCACGCACACACACAGTCTCTCTCTCTCTCTCAGTTTTGCATAGAATTCTAAGGTCTTCTTGGATCTCTGCAGTTCACCGAGGAACCCAGGTTAATAAACCCTGTTCTAGAAAACATGACTTTCTTTATGCTGATTTCTTTGGATTATCCCCAGCACAGCTCCCTGTGGGAGGAAGCTGCTGTCAGAAGCAAGCTGGGGATGGTGATGAATAATGAAAACTGTACAGAGGACTCCGGTAGCGACTCACTGGTGAGAACCCAGAAGTGACATGCTGGGGGCCGGCTCTTGACTGTACACTGGGCCACCGCTGTGTTGTTGGATTTCTCACCAAGTTTTGAATTCAGCCCATTTTCAAGATGATTAAAGAGTGAGAGAGAAGGCCGGGCGTGGTGGCTCACACCTGTAATCCCAGCACTTTCTGTGAACGAGGCGGGTGGATCACCTGAAGTCAGGAGTTCGAGACCAGCCTGACCAACATGGAGAAACCTCATCTCTACTAAAAATACAAAAATTAGGCCGGGCGCGGTGGCTCACGCCTGTAATCCCAACACTTTGGGAGGCCGAGGCAGGTGGATCATGAGGTCAGGAGATCGAGACCATCCTGGTTAACACGGTGAAACCCTGTCTCTACTAAAAATACAAAAAATGAGCCGAGCATGGTGGTGGGTGCCTGTAGTCCCAACTACTCAGGAGGCTGAGGCAGGAGAATGGCGTGAACCTGCGAGGCAGAGCTTGCAGTGAACCAAGATTGCACCCATGCACTCCAACCTGGGTGACAGAGTGAGACTCCATCTCAAAAAAAAAAAAAAAAAAAAAAAAAAAATTAGCCAGGCATGGTGGCACATGCCTGTAATCCCAGCTACTTGGGAGGCTGAGGCAGGAGAATCATTTGAACCCGGGAGGCGGAGGCTGCGGTGAGCCAAGATCGCACCATTGCACTCCAGCCTAAGTAACAAGAGGGAAACTTCATCTCAGAACAACAGTAACAACGACAACAACAAAAAGACAGAGAGAAAGAGAGAGAGAGAAAAAGAAAAGGTGTCTGTGGCCATACACATGAAAATAAACAGTCTACAGATCAGAGAGGCAGGCATGGCTGTTTCTTTGCCGCAAAAGTCTGCAACCTCCCGAGTTCCCAGGGACTGGCATGAGCTTGGGGCTTTGTTTCTCTGATGTGGTCGTAGTTCTTTAGAACCAGTGCCTTGATGTAAAGCGCCATGTGTGAAGGATGTTTTCTTCAATTCCTCTTTTCTAAGGATTTTTAAAAGCATGAATGGTTGTTACGTTTGTCCAATACTTTTTTAAAGCGTCTACAAGGAAACGCTTATATTCTTTCACTTTGTGATAGATTTATGTGACACATTAGGTCATGAACTTCCATGTATTGAACCCTCTGCATTTCTGGAATAAACTCGATTGGGTCAAGGTACTTTATTCTTTCAGTACTGTGCTAGGTTTGATTTGCTGTGATTTTCTTTAGGATTTTTTTTTTTTTTTTGAGACAGTCTCACTCTGGAGTGCAGTGGTGCAAACCTCCACCTGCCAGGTTCAGACAATTCTCGTGCCTCAACCTCTGAGTAGCTGGGATTACAGGCATCCACTACCACACCCGGCTAATTTTTGTATTTTTAGTAGAGACGGGGATTCACCATGTTGGTCAGGCTGCTCTTGAACTCCTGGCCTCAAGTGATCCACCCGCCTTGGCCTCCCAAACAAAGTGCTGGGATTATAGGAGTGAGCCACCGCATCCCGCCTTTCTTTAGGATTTTTGCATTAAATGAATTTGGCCTCCATTTTCCTTTTCTGTGCTGCTGTTGTCGGTTTTTGATATGCTGACTTTGCAAATGACTTTGGAAGCATGCTACCTTCTCCCGCGCCCAGTGACAGCTTATAGAGTGGGGAATGAGCTGCTCCTTGGAAGCTGGGAGAACGGCTCCGGTCTTGAGGTCTTCCACTGTGGGATTCTTGGCTTCCTACTCCCCAAACTTCCTTCTCTTCTCTCTTCCTCAATCCTCCCAGGTACACGCCTGTAAACCTCAGTGCTCCCAGGCTCATGCCCGAGAGCCATCTTTGATTCTTGGCTTCCGATATTCAGCCACTAGGTCCCATGGGTCCTTACTTTATATGCCTTTCAGCTTACAAGAATGCCTATTTCTACACGGAACTGGGCAGATCCACCTTGAGTGTATTCCAGGTGCTGCATTTGGAGGATGCTGATCAACCACTTCATACTCAGAGAAAGGTGACCAAGATGGCGATGACAGAATATGAAGTAGTTAAGAAGTAGAGAGGTTTTTCTCCAAGAAGCGAAGACAGAGGAGAAGTAGTATCTGTCTTCAGATGTTTGATGAGCAGTGTCCTTTGAAAAAGGTGAAGACGCCTCACCTGGGGGTCATTCTCCAGGATGGAAAAGGGATAATGGAAGAAAAATTGTAAGAAAATAGACTCTAGCTCACTAGAAGGAAGATCTTAGAGAAACTCAGAGCAGATCAACAATGGAATGGGAGGCTTTGTGGTGGTGAGTTTACCGTTGGGGAAAGTATGTAGGGAAAATACGTGTTATATATTATAGAAATGATAGCTGTGGGAAAGGAGACCAATATAGCTCATTTTTAAAAAGCCTGTAGTTCTCTAAATCATGGTGGCCATGTCTGACTGGTTGTGTAAACACTGGTTGTTCTGAGAACATAATTCGAGTTTAAGTAGTTCAGTGACCTTGAATAAATACGTCCCATAGCTGGGCAGTTTGCTCAGAAATCCCACAGCCCTGCTTTACAGCCCATTCCCCGGAGCAGAAGTACCTTGGCTGTTAGAAAACCATAGCCATTCATGGACACTGGGATCCTCGCCCACATCCTCTGCTGGGAGCATGGGTTTTTCTTGAAGTCTCTTGTTCTTGGCTCCTTCAGATACCTGGTAAAATAAACTAATTGAACCCAATTTCAAAATCGCCTTCCTCTGTGAGTGTCCCAGATAAGATCATGGGGCCAACGTATCTCACCTCCAGTTTGAGCTAGGAATTAATGTCCTCTTGTTCTTGGGGTTTTCAAGTCAACGTTTCATAGGTCTTTGCAGCGTGCATTCACTTCTGTACCATGTTGAGAGTTTCATTTTGAGAAAACAAAAAGCTCTGTGTTCTCTTTGGCCTGTTACTGTGCTTAAGAGAACACAGGGGGCTGTGATGTGATGTACGGGCTACAGGATGGGAATAGAAGGTCTAATCTCTAGTCCTGGTCCCTAATTACCTCCTCGTCTTGCTCAGTCTGTTTTCTCCTGGACCAATTGGACTCTATGATTCTGACCTCCTGTGAGTTTTCAAAGCCTGCTCTCCAAGAGTTATCTTGTGGGAGCTGCTCTCATGGGCTGAGCAGAGAGGGGACCTGCTCCTTCCCTCATGGTGCCACCTTACGACAGGACCCCCAGTGACTATGAGTCCCTCTTCAGACCCCAATGGCAGAAACCCACCCTCCAGCCCGTGATCCTGCTGGAAGGCTTCCTTTCAGGTCACTGGTGGTTCTGGAATGAAAAGTTCCAGTAGTCTCTTCCCAAACTGCATCTTTTTTTTTTTTTTTTTTTTGAGACGGAGTCTCGCTCTGTCGCCCAGGCTGGACTGCAGTGGCCGGATCTCAGCTCACTGCAAGCTCCGCCTCCCGGGTTCACGCCATTCTCCTGCCTCAGCCTCCCGA
>NW_012101310.1:371897-374300 GCF_000951045.1 Mandrillus leucophaeus | reverse complement strand
GGATCTCAGCTCACTGCAAGCTCCGCCTCCCGGGTTCACGCCATTCTCCTGCCTCAGCCTCCCGAGAAGCTGGGACTACAGGCACCCGCCACCACGCCCGGCTAATTTTTTTGTATATTTAGTAGAGACAGGGTTTCACCGTGTTCGCCAAGATGGCCTCGATCTCTTGACCTCGTGATCCACCCGCCTTGGCCTCCCAAAGTGCTGGGATTATAGGCATGAGCCACCGCGCCCAGACACTTTTTTTTTTTTTTTTTTTTGAGACAGGGTCTCACTCTGTCACCCAGGCTGGAGTACAGTGGCACGATCACTGCTCACTGTAGTGTCAACTTCCCCAGGCTCAGATGATCCTCCTGCCTCAGCCACCTTAGTAGCCGGGACTACAGGTGCATGCCACCATGCCCAGCTAATTTTTTGTGTTTTTTGTAGAGACAGGGTCTCACTATTTTGCCAAGGCCGTTCTCAAAGTCCTGGGTTCAAGCAATCCACCTGCTTTGGCCTCCAAGTACATGCTGGTTATTTTCACTTGATGCCCTATTTCAACTTAAGCAATGTCCAGAGCCCAACTCTGCATCTACAAAGCAGGCTTCCTCTGCAGACTTCCCCATTTCTGTCTCCGCTGAAACCAGACTCCCAGCCTTGAAGCCTTGGACTCATCTCTGAGTCCTCCCTCCATCTTCCTTGTTCCCCACTCACCAGCCAGTTTTGATGGTGCTTCCTTTCTCCATGTTCTTGTTTCTCTCACTTCCCCATTGCTCTCTCTGCTACCCAATTTGGCTTTCTTTACCATATGCCTCTGGTGGGCTTTTTGGACCACAGGCTCTTCCTCTCTTCACCAGGAGATTCTTCTTATGAAAACTTCTGTGTCACTGTGTTCAGATGCCTTTGATGGCACCCCACTGCTTAGGGGGAGTCCAGAGTCCTTAGTCTTCTGTTCAAGTTTTGAAGTTGGTTCCCACTCCTTTCTCCGCAAATCCTCACGCTCTCCTCCAGCCAGACTGCTTGACTCAGTTTTCCCAAGACCTAATGTGTGTTCTTGCCTCACTCATCCCCTTCCCAATGAGGGAAGCTTTCCAACCATTTTGTCCAGTGCTGACTCTCCAGTGCCTTGCAGGGACCAGCATTTGTCATTCAATCAGTGCTTGCTGAATGAGTGATCGCCCGGTTGAGCAGCCAGCATGGAAGAGGCCCGGGCCTCAGCTTTGGATGACTGATGATCAGGCAGGCTGGGCTGCTCCCCATCTGAGACCTCTGTGGGGTTCAGTCATCCTCCCCCATGGACCCTTCGGGTATGTCACTGGCCTTCTGTGCACAACTGCAGGGGCTTCAGACACCTATGGCTTTGTGATCCACTGTGGGACAAAGCAGCTGTCCTCCTCTGGGCTGCTTCAGACCTGTCTCTTATACACATCTAGATGTGTATAAGAGACAGCTCCAGGTGCTGAGAGCCCTCTGCTTGGGTTTTTTTTTTTTTTTTTTTTTTGAGATAGAGTTTTGCTCTTGTTGCCGAAGCTGGAGTGCAGTGATATGATCTCAGTTCACTGCAACCTCCGCCTCCCGGGTTCAAGCGATTCTCCTGCCTCAGTCTCCTGAGTAGCTGGAATTACAGGCACCCGCCACAACGGCAAGCTAATTTTTGTACTTTTGGTAGACGTGGGGGTTTTACCATGTTGGCCAGGCTGGTCTTGAACTCCTGACGTCGGGTGATCTGCCTGCCTCGGCCTCCCGAAGTGCTGGGATTAAAGGTGTGAGCCACTGCGCCTGGCAGGGAATTTTCTTACCACCCTTCCATTTAGTCAGATGAGCAGTTAGCTAAGTCTGAGAGCAGGGGAAGCCCTGGTAGGGGGAAGCCCTTCCCCCAACAAGCCACTCCCAGTCTGGTGACAGCTTCTGCACAAGAGCCTAGGGAAGTGTCTGTTTGCAACACGGTGTTTACAAGGCAGAGGGGCTTCCTGTCCCGCCCGTGCCAGGCTGTGGGGCAATCAGGGCAATCAGGAGCTATGTTTTCAGAGGGAGTAAGGCAAAGAAACTGTTGAAGGATTTCTGGGGATTCTTCGAACATCACCAGGGTTTGCCTGGCCTACTTGACCCTGGAGGACAAGGAAGATGTAAAACTCAGGTTTAAAAATTGGGAGCAAATTAAAGTATTGCTAACAATGATTAATTTGCTTGTGGTCCTTTGCAGCTTGCAAAAATACGAAGCATTTTTCACAAAAGTGGCCCTCCCTCTGAGTCTAATGTGGAAATCTTTAGAGCAAAAACCTTCCTTTCCTCACTCCCAAGCAGGGAGCATGGGTCGAGTAAGCAAGGACAGAGTTCTTTCTTTCTTTTTTCCTTCTTTCCTTCCTTCCTTCCTTCCTTCCTTCCTTCCTTCCTTCCTTCCTTCCTTCCTTCCTTCCTTCC
>NW_012101310.1:340265-371847 GCF_000951045.1 Mandrillus leucophaeus | reverse complement strand
TCCTTTCTTTTTCTTTTTTTTTTTTTTTTGCAGAGGAAAGAGTGCTTTCTGGGGGAAGGGGTAAGCAGTGGAAATGACTCCCCAGGAGAGATAACTCCCCCATTCCAATTCAGAGCTCATGCATGATGGAGAATGACACTCTCTCTGTGCATATCTGAGAAATGGGCTGAGGAGGCTGATACTGGCCCCTCCGCCTCCTCCAAGGACTGTGGCAGCCCTAGGGCACACACCTGCCAACCTGGAACCACTGCTATGGCATCCACAGAAACACGAGCTTGTGTCCAGAGCCCTTGTTGTGTCTTGGGCCTCAGTAAAAGTATCTGGAAAGGTCTTGAAAGGTGAGTTGGGCTTTCTTGGCCCTGGGGACAGGAATATAGTCCACTTCCCCTCTTCAGTGGGTAGGTAACCCAAGCGTGGGTGATCAGAAGATGGGGCTCACTCTTCCCACGGGACTTCTGAAGACCTGAGGTTGTTTTTAGTGGTGAATCCTTTCTCTGAACCCATTTGATGCCAAGTGTGAGCTGCCCAGCTGTAGGGCCAAGGTGCAAAGGCTCGTGTGAGATCAACACATTAGCCTGTGGGTCACGGTGCTATGATAGTTGTTGTTGTGAGGGGATTTGCTTTACTGTGCAAAACAGAGAAAAATAAGGGTGTGGCCCTTTAAAGAACTTGCTAATAAAAACCTCCCACTTGAGAGAGGCAGAGGTTGGCCTGAAGGGTGGGGTTGAAGAGGGAGATGATGGGTGGAGTTGAACAAGGACTAGCCTTGTGTAAGCATCAAGAAAACACATTTCTGAACTAGTGAGGCGAAGTAGCTCAAGTCCGAGGCACGTGAGATATTTGGGAGTTGGTTCAGAAGGTTGTTCTAGATGGTACTTGAGTTGCCTAGCAGAACAGATGGTGGGGACTTGTGGAAGTTGATGGAAGCAAGCCCTCAATGCTGGACCATGTAATGGGTGCAATGAATAAACAGGAGGCGTCCAACTTCCCATTCCCTCATTCTCCCAGCTGTGGCCCAAGGCACTGTGCCATCACAGTCCAACGCTCTCCTCTGAGATGGATGTAACTGGTCAAGAATGCTCCTTCTTGGAACATGGCTCAACTCTGCCAGGTTCCCTTCAAGGCTCCTGTCCAGGGGCTGTTGAAGGGATGGGATTGCAGCCATGGTCAGCATATGATAATGGCCACAGTTGCACCTTGGGTCCAGAGCTCAGTGGCCTCAGAGGGTCCCATCTCCCCTCCTCCCCCTACCTTTCCTTCCTGCATTTTCAAAGCTGGGGGTTTACTTCTCATTGGCTGTGTTACTCCTAAGATCTGCTCAGTAGATGGAGGTGAAAATGGTATTTTTCACTAAAATATCTGACCTTGTTTAAGGAGAAAAAATTTTGTAATAATGCCCATAACTTATTCTCATAGTACTTTATCGACCAGTAAGAGATTACCCCTAATTCATTTATAAAAACATTACTCTCTCATCTTGAGTTGCTTCAATACTAACTGGCCAGCCCAGTTTGCTCCAATGAGTGTCTGGCCTTTAAATAGCTCAATCCCTGCTGGTCACCCTAGAGTAGGACATGCAGTGGTGGGGACTCCATGAAGAAAATTCTATGCTCCAGAAGTCATCTCTGGAGGATGACTTCACCTTTTATGAGGTGTCTCTATCAAAATTTTGGGAATACCATGTGGTCTTTAAGTCAGACCATAAACCACACTCTACAAATTCAGGAGAAACCCACCAGCTGTAACTAAATGACCCAGTAACAGAAAAACAAAAACATAATTTCTCTTTTTAGATAACTCAGCGTTCACAGAAATAATAGTTGGTCTACTGGTTTCTCTGTTGGATTGGAGAGACCCAAAACAATAGTGGCTTAAACAAGATAGAGGTTTATTTCTGTCTCATGTAGCAAGCTGGGCATAAGTGATCCAGACTTCACATAACAGTTTTATAGGTTGGGAACCAAGGTTCCTTTTGTGTTGTTGCTCTGCCTTCTTCAACATGTAGCTCTCATCTCATGGTCCATAATGGCTGCTCTAGCAATTGCCATCACATCTGCATTCCAGCTAGCAAGAGGGGGTAAAGGGGAAGGGAAGGGCATGCCTCTTCCTTCTAAAAGCGTGATTTAGAAATTGCACTTACCAATGTCTATTCATATTCCAGTAGCCAGAATGTAGTCATATGGTCATACTTAGTTACAAGAGTCTGGGAAATGTGATCTAAAATTTCTAAAAGTTATATTCCTATAGAAGGAAGGAGAATACATATGGAAGAACAATTATAAGTATCATCCACATCTGAACTTTGTGAATCTTCATTGTTATATGGATGTTCTTTATCCGTTCTGTTGTGGAGTAAGCATGACTTCTAAGCCCTACTGAAAACTGTTGATAAAAAACAGCATGCTACACCAAAAGGTGGAATTAACCCAAATGTCCATTGATGAATACATGGATAAACAAAATGTGTATATACATTCAAGTGAATATTGTTGATCCTTAAAAAGGAATGAGGTTCAAACACATGCTACAATATGCATGAACCTTGAAGACATTATGCTAAGTAAAGTAAGCCAGACACAAAAGGACAAATACTGTATGATTCCACCTAGATGAGGTAGCTAGAGTAGTTAAACTCATAGAAACAGAAAGTAGATTAGAGGTTACCAGAGGCTGAGGGGAGAAGTTGTAGGGAGTTAGTGTTTATTGGGTATGGAGTTTCAGTTTGGGAAGATGAAAAAGTTCTGTGAATGGATGGTGGGGATGGTTGCACAACAGTGTGAATGCACTTGTCACTGAACTGTACACTTAAAACTGTACACACAAAACTACACACACAACCTGCAGAATGGGAGAAAATATTTGCAGACTATGCATCTGTCAAAGGTCTAATATCCAGTCTATAAGGAACTTAAACAAATCAACAAGCCAAAACCAAATAACCCCATTTAAAAACAGGCAAAGGATATAAACAGACATTTCTCAAAAGAAGAGGTACAAACAGTCAACACACATATGAAAAATAATGCTCATCATCACTAATTATGAGGGAAATGCAAATCAAAACCTCAACAAGATACCATCTCGCACCAGTGAGAATGCCATTATTAAAAAGCCAAAAAACAACAGATGCTGGCAAGGCTGTGGAGAAAAGGGAACACTTACACATTGTTGGTGGGAACGTAAATTAGTTCAACCACTGTAGAAAGCAGTTTGGAGATTTCTCAAAGAACTTAAAACAGAGCTATCATTTGACCCAGCGATCGGATTACTGGGTATATTCCCAAAGGAAAATAGCTCATTATACCAACAAGACACATGTACTCACATATGTTCATCACCCCACTATTCACAATAGCAAAGACATGGAATCAACCTAGATGCCCATCGATGGTAGATGGGATAAAGAAAATGTGCTACATATAAGCCGTGGAATACTATGCAGCCATAACAAAGAATAAAATCTTGTCCTTTGCAGCAACATGGATGGAGCTGGAGGCCATAATCCTGAGCAAATTAACGTAGGAATGGAAAACTGAATACCACATGTTCTCACTTTTAATTAGGAGCTAAACACTGAGCACACGTAGACATAAACATGGGAGCAATAGACATTGTGGACTATCAGAGTGAGGAGGGAGGGAAGGGTGAGGATTGAAAAACCTTCTATTGAGTACTGTGCTCAGTACCTGGATGCAATAAAACCATGTAACAAACCTGCACCTGTATCTAACATAAAAGTTGGAATTTAAAAAATACTTACAATGGTAAATTTTATGTTGCATATATTTTACCACAATCGTGCTATGAAGGACCAAAGGCAGGGTTCTCTGACATTTTAGAGTGATGTCCCTACAGATGAAGCTACTCAACACCCTTTGGGTGAGGTTATTAAGCCAGTAATGAATCCATCTCTCTGTGTTATCATTCATGTTTTTTACATCATCATGAGACCATATAGCAAGACTTGCTAAAATTCAGATATGCTATTTTTGTGACTGTTCTTGTATTACCTCTTTAGTCAGTGAATCCATTGATCCCTATGGGCTCCTGGTGGTTCCTGGATCCTTCCCTTAGCATTCACAGACTGTCTCTTAATAATGTATAGAGAATGTTGCCAGGGGACTGGTGGACTCAGACATGTACTTTTAAGAATTGCACTTAAAAATTTTTTTTTAATTTTTTTATTTCCATAGATTTTTGGGGAACAGGTGGTATTTGGTGACATGAGTAAGTTCTTTAGTGATGATTTGTGAGGTTTTGGTGAACCCATCACCCAGCAGTGTACATTGTACCCAATGTGTAGCCTTTTATCCCTCACCCACTTCCCGCCTTTCCCCTGCCAAGTCCTCGAAGTCTTGTATCATTCTTATGCTTTTACATCCTTATAGCTTAGCTCCCACTTATGAGTGAGAATATATGACGTTTGGTTTTCCATTCCTGAGTTACTTCACTTAGAATAATAGTCTCCAATCCCTTCCAGGTTGCTGCAAATGCCATTAGAGAATTCCCCCTTTTTTTCTGTTCCCCAAGATGAGAACAACATTTTCTAGTCTGTCTTGGTCTTTCTCTGTCTGTATCTGTCTCTTATACATCTTTCATTTTCTCTGATTCTTCAAAGATAATCGGTAGCAGCTCCCTTTCACAACCTCAAGTTTCTGTATGACTCTGAGATGCCTTTATTCTCTTCTGCAGTCCTAAACTCATTTTCAGCAGCAAGCCTCCCTTTTTGGCATCAGATGTTTCAATATCAGACCCTTTCGCTGCAGTCTACCTTTCACCCTGTGGCTGGTGCAACCTTCCAAATCCCAAAGCTGATGTGTCATTCACCAGCTCGAAATTTAGCAGTGGCTCCACATGGCGCTTGAGTAAACCCTTAAGCACGTAACTTGGCAGATAAGGCTGTTCACAGTCTACTATGACAGCCCAAGCAGCATCATCTCCCAGCATGCCCCATGTCATGCTTACCCTTCAGTAGGGTTGAACAGCCAGCAGTTCCCTAAAGGAACCGTGCTGTCTCCTGCCTCTTGCCTCGGTTTATTTTCCTACCACCACGCCTGAATCTTGGCCAAGGCAGCTCCTCCTTCCTGAAATGTTATCTCAGGAGTCACCTTGTTGGAGAAGCTTTGCTAATTGACATTCTCCCTCCTCCAAGTTCCTATGGCACCTGTCCCATATTAGCCTCCACTGGGACACCTAATCCACTGGGTAATTTCTAGTTTGAGGGTTTTGTTGGATGGTGCTGCTCTGGACTTCCTATTGCATGCCCACTTGGTATGTAGCTAGAAGGCATATACCTGGGGCCTAGAGCATGCTGAAGCTGAGCTTTTGTAGGGTCTGCTAGAGGATCTTCCATTGGGTATGTTGTCATACCAACGTACATTCCCCGCAGCAACCATGAGGGTTTGCGTGGCTTGACATCCTCACAACAGTGTTTTTCACCTTTTTCATTTTGGCCCTTCTGCTGGGTGTGTAGTGGTATTGCCTTGTGGTGAGAATGTGCGCTTCCCTTCTGACTAAAGATGCGGAGCACCTTTCCACGTGTTTAGTGGCCATTTGGACACCCTCTTCTGTGAAGCATCTATTCAAGCCTTTTGTCCAGCTTTCCATCGGGTTGTCTTTTTCATATTTTTCTGTTGCTCCTGCCACATTGTGTAGTGACCTCTCCATCCTCTCCCTGACCATGAGCTCTGTGAGATTTCTGGACCTCCAGTGCCTAGTGAAGTCCCTCAAATAGTAGACCCTCAGTACGTATTTTCTGCTGACTAAATAAAACATCTGTGATTCACGCTTTTCAGTAGGTTAACCATTCTCTTTACAACGGTAAAGCTTATCATGGTAAAGCTTTAGCTCCTACTTATAAGTGGAGGGAAAGATGGAAGTAGCATAGGAGTGCATTTCGGCTTTCTCTCATGCATCGGTCACTGTCTTGAGTTATTGGCCTGATTTCTCCTGGTTTGGGCTCTGAAAATAGCTTTACGGGTCCTTTTTGATGAATGCTGCATTTTTCTTTTTCTTTTTCTTTTTTTTTAAACGGAGTCTCGCTCTGTTGCCCAGGCTGGAGTGCGGTGGCCTGATCTCGGCTCACTGAAAGCTCCGCCTCCCGGGTTCACGTCATTCTCCTGCCTCAGCCTCCCAAGTAGCTGGGACTACAGGCACCCGCCACCACACCCGGCTGATTTTTTGTATTTTTAGTAGAGATGGGGTTTTACCGTGTTAGCCAGGATGGTCTTGATTTCCTGACCTTGTGATCCACCCACCTCGGCCTCCCACAGTGTGGGATTACACGTGTGAGCCACCGCGCCCGACTGCTGCATTTTTCTTAAGGCTTGCTTTCATGAGATGCTCACTCTCTCTCTTTTGTATCATCTTACGTGGGGACCTTGATTCCATCTTGACGTATGCCCCAGGAAGTCACGCTGGCTCCTTCACATTTCCCCCCTTTTCTCCCTTGTGACACTCTCTCACTTGCCTTCAGAGCTTGATTTTCCGTTTTCTTTCCCTGTTAAGCCACCCTCTCTGACTTCCAGCCTCTTGTTGTTGTTGCTGTTTTAATAGACTAGATATGCACGGAAACAATTCCCAGCCCCTTGAATAGCTGCTTTCATAAAGTCTATGACTCGCGTCTGACGATGTCTAGCATTTTCTTCCATGATTACTACAAACCCCGAAGTCATGGTCCTTTTCTCCCCATTTTTCTCTCACTTCTATTTTACAAAGCTTTCATTGTTCTTGGTGAGAATTAAAGGCAGAAGATAGGATAGTAATCTTCCTTATCACTAACTGCACCTTCCAACAGATGAGATGACCAAGGGAGCAGGGATTCATTTAGGAACCTGGCTTTAACCTAAAGAGCCACCCAGCTGCTGTCCGGGCAAAGATCCTGCCAGCCCTAAACCTTGGCTCTGGGTTCATTGTTGGATGCACGCGAGAAAAGCCGCATCCATATCTCAGTCAGGCGGGGTGTGTGATCTCATGAGCCTCTCTCTCATCTTCCTTCAAACCTCTTCATCATTCATTCATTCATTCATTCATTCAGCAAATATGTGCCAGGCACTCAGTTGGGTCCTCATGGAGCTCACATTCTAATGGGTCTGGGAGTTAGAGAAAGGTAATGAGAGCAGTACAAAAGCAAAATGTAATCTTGTGTCAGTTGCTGAGAGAGATGCGGGAAGAAGTAAGGCAGGAGGAAGCAGAGATGGGGCTTGTCAGGAGTCCTCCTTGAGAACAGAAGATGGGAGAGACGTGAAGGAGTGAGCCAGGCAGACACATAGGAGAAGAGCACTCAGGCAGAGAGAATGGCAGGCGCGAAGATCCTGAGGCAGAAGAGTCAGGAGTGGGCTGTTGTGCTGCTGTGGTCTTTCGAGTCCTCAGAACGTGGCGGGGCACATGCTGGCATGTGAGCAGCTCAGCATTTGAAATGAAGGACAGCATGTTAGCCATCTTTGCAGCTACCACGGCATGCAGCAAAGCATCTTATGGTCATATTCACTTGGTAAGAAAGGTTTCTATTTGAGTAAACACACTTAGGTTGCACAGCCTCTGAGGGCCCTTCTGCCTCTGAATTACTGTGATTATCTTAGATGCCTTGTGGATGGTGCCATCTCCTAGTAGTTTTCTTAGAAGCCTGGCAGACGGCGCTGTCTCCTAGTAGTTTCCTTAGGTGCCTGGCGGATGGCACCGTCTCTTCATAGTTTTCTTAGGTGCCTGGTGGATGGCACCATAGTAATTTTCTTTCTAGTAGTTTCCTTTCTAGATTTTCCATCTGGACTTTCTGAACACATGGTCTAGTGGCTTCTGGGCATGTGGCCTGATCTCGGTAAAGGGCTGGCACTCACACCAGTGGACCTGGTCTCAGTAAGGGGTTGGCACTCACACCAGATGTGCATGTTCCAGATACTATTGCTGTGTAAGTACCTACCTACCCCAAAACGCAGCAGTGTAAGATTGCAACCGTTTTATTATGCCCATGGATTCTGTGGGCCAGAAATTTGGGCTGGGCACAATAGGGATGACTTGTCTGTGTTTAGTGTTGTCTGGGGTCTCAGCTGGGAAGACCAAACAGCTGGTAACTGAAACTGTAAATGAGAATGCCTACAAGGGGCCTCTCCATGTCGTCTGGGCTTCCTTACATCATGGCAACCTCCAGATGGAGAGTCTAATTTCTCACTCGATGGCTCAGAGCTCCAAGTTCAAACCTTCTAGCAAACAAGACAGTAGCTGCATTGTCTTTAGTGACCTAGCCTTGGAAGCCACACAGCATCACTTCCGCTATAATCTGTTGATTGTGGCGGTCACAAGCCCACCCACGTTTAAGGGGATGGGAATAGATTCCGCCTCTTGATGGAGAAGTGGCAAGGCTGCGATGTAAAGGAGATGTGGGATGGGAGCTATTGTTGGGATCGTCTTCAGGACATAAAATCTTGTAAGTACTTTCTGTTTTTCTGGGGAGGAGTTCTCATTTTCTGTTGTTTCTGGACTACAGTGGATTTGGGATGTCTGCTTTGCCTCCTGTCTAGCAGAAACTCCCAGTGCCAGGTGGTTGCTGTGATGCCCAGCCTTCCTCTTCTCACTGCTGCTAGCAGTCCTGTCCCAGGCTCTCTCTGGGTCACCAGTGAAACCTCCCTTATGAAGAAGGAGTAGCCAAGGGGCCGCCAGGTAGAGGGAATACAGCGCTGGGACCAGTTTCTCATCCCCTGAAGGGTGTGAGAGTGTGTGTGGCTGGGGTGGGAGGCAGACCTACTGATTGTTAGGGAAGAATCTCTTGGAGCTAGTGTCAATCAAATGCCCCATCCCAGTGGCTGGTTTCCTGGCACAACTCCTGGGCCTTAGCTGTGCCTCTTGAGTGCGTAGGAAGCCAGGGCCTGCCAGGGAGTGAGTGTTCTTGCAGCTGGGGAGGACTCAGATCCTTGCTTTGCAGCGGGGTGAGGGGCCGAGCTAGGGTTTGGCTAGAAGCCTGCCACAGCTGAAACAGTGAGAAAGCTTTGCCAGCTTGCTGGGCTGCTCCACAGCGGGGCTTCCTGGACCCCCAGGCAACAGCATCTTCCTGGAGAGGAAGAGCCTCTTCCACACCCTGACCTTCTCAAGCATATTCATTTGCTGTGGCCTTGCTGGACATTCATCTGCTAACCTCAGCAGGAAATTGCAGAACTAACACATTAGGGCGTACGTGTAGGCCGTTTTTCCCCAGTCACAAGTCTCGGTGCCTAGGTGTAGGTCCCTGTGTGCCGCTATCACAAAGCTTCTGGCCCAGGATGGCTAGATATAGGAGGATCCCAAGAATTTCACTTGAGAAGGCTGAGGAACTCTCCAGCTTCCTGTCCTGGTATTTCTCTTAGGATCACCCGTGTTCCTGCCCTAGCCAGGTGCTTTTGAAGCCTGAAGACAGGTCTGGAGAGTAAGGAGGGATATAGGAGTGGTCCCAAGTTCCCGTTTCACCAGAGAATATGTTCCCACTCTTCATTCCTCAGGGAAGGAAAAACGCAACCTCCTCATTCCAGAATAAAATCATGGAATGCTAGTGCCTGAAGGAACTTTATGCATAAATTAATTCATCTTGCCTCCTTTGCAGAGGATGTGCCTCTGATGATGGGCACACAACAGATGCTCAGTGAGTGTGTTCACTGTTTGAGAAATCACCGCAATGCATCATTCTGCATGAAGACACATGCACGCATATGTTCATTGCAGCACTGTTCACTGTTTGAGAAATCATCACAATGCATCATTCTGCGTGAAGACACATGCACGCATATGTTCATTGCAGCACTATTCACAATAGCAAAGACATGGAATCAACCTAAATGCCCCTCAACAGTTGACTGGATAAAGGAAATGTGGTACATATACACCATGGAATACTATGTAGCCATGAAAAAGAACAAGATCATGTGTTTTGCAGCAATGTGGATGGAGCTATTATTCTCAGCATAATAGATAACGTAACAGAATAACAGGATGGCTGTTTTTCTCTGCAAACTAATGCAGGAACAGAAAACAAAATACATGCTCTCACTTGTAAGTGGGAGCTAAATGATGAGAGCTCATGGACACGAAGAGGGGAACAACAGGCACTGGGGCTTACTTGAGAGTGGAGGGTGAGAAGAGGGAGAGGATCAGAAAAAAATAACTATTTGGGCACTCAGCTTAGTACCTGGGTGACGAAGTAATGTGTCCAACAAACCCCTATGACATAAGTTTACCGTAACAAAACTGCACATGTACCCCCACACCTAAAATAAAAGTTAAAAAAAAAGGGTGTATTCCCTAGGGTGCGGCAGACAATATTTCAGAATTATTGTTGATTTGCTAGGTGTGATCAGGTTGGAAGGTTGGAGAATGTCTCTTTTCTTTTCTTTTCTTTTTCTTTTTTTAGACGGAGTGTTGCTCTGTCTCCCAGGCTGGAGTGCAGGGTCGCAATCTCGTCTCACTGCAACGTCTCCCTCCTGGGTTCCAGCGATTCTCCTGCCTCAGCCTCCTGAGCAGCTGGGACTACAGGCATGTGCCACCAAGCCCGGCTAATTTCTGTATTTTTTAGTAGAGACGGGGTTTCACCATATTGGCCAGGCTGGTCTCGAACTCCTGACCTGGTGATCCGTCCGCCTTGGCCTCCCAAAGCGCTGGGATTACAGGTGTGAGCCGCCGCACCTGGCTGAGAGTATCTCTTTTCTTAAGAGATTGTGCTCAAGCATTAGATTGAACCTCATGAAATTGCTAATATCCTCTCATGTTTAATATGATTCAGTCAAGGCCAGGCATGGTGACTCACACCTATAATCCCAGCACTTTGGAAGGCCAAGGCAGGAGTATTGCTTGAGGCCAGGAGTTCGACACCAGCCTGGGCAATGTATTGAGACTCCATCTCTAAAAAAAAAAAAAAAAAAAAAAAAAAAATTAAATTAAAAATTAGCCAGGCTTTGTAGTGCACACCTGTAGCCCCAGCTACTCAGGAGGCTGAAGTGGAGGATCATTTGAGCCTGGGAGTTCAAGGTTGCAGTGAGCTGTGATTGTGTCACTGCACTCCAGTCTGGGCAACAGAGCGAGACCCTGTCTCCTAATGGGAAAAAAAAAAAAAAGAAAAAGTTTCAATCTGATGTTTAGGAGTGATGTGCCATGATGTCCACAGCCTGCAACTCACTTTCAAATGTTTGAGCAAAGCGCGCGCGCGTGTGTTTGTGTGTGTGTGTGTGTGTGTGTGTGTATGACGTGATCTGCTCTGACCAGCTGGGGCAGCAGCCAAATAAGAATAAGGCTGACAGGAGATGAAGGCTGCGGAGCTTCCCTCTGTCTTCCTTCCTCCCACCCAAGACACCCCACCCCCTCCCGCAGACTGTCTTTTGGCCCTGTGCCTGTCGGGGTGCTGGTGGGGCTGAGCAGGGCCCCTGCAGATGGGGGTTTGTGACGTGGGTGAGGTGGCAGGAATGGGTGAGGCAGGAGTGGAGGCAGGAGCTGCGAGGAGGCTCTGACTACGGGTGGAACAGAGAAGAGGCTGCAGGGTGGGGACGGGGGCAGGGAGGGGCTCTCCAGGGGCAGCTGTGTATTTCTGGATGGCGTCGGGCGGGCAGAGGCCAGGTGTGGCTTCCTGGGAGGCGGCCGAGATGAGAAGGGGCACAGATTCCAGCCCCAGCTCAAGGGTCTGCCCATTCCTCCAGGGGCTTTTGAAAGACCCCAGGACCCTGTGAGACCCTCTGCGATGAAAGGGAGAGAAGCTGGAGATGGGATGGGAGATGAAGGCCCCGTTGTGAGGAGCTAGCGGGGTGACCTCGCCTCTACCTGGGCTATCAGCTCCCTGTCTCCAAGGCAACCCTGCCCCCGGAGCCTCCCTGAAGCCCCCACGCCCGCCTAACGGGAAATTCTCAGATAATTCAGATGGTCATGGGAAAGCCCATACACGTAAATCCTCCTGAAGGGTCATCTGAGTAAATAGGGGGATCTTTCTGTTTACCACTGTCTTACTGCCTGCGTCTCGATGCCTGCACTGATGCCTGCCTTAGTGCAGCAGGCGGGATTGAGGGAGACCACAGGATGAACTGGCTGACAGGTGGTAACAGGTTGATATCCACAGGCCGCAGGCAGCAAAGACCATCACGGCAGGTGGTTCCCTAGAGGGCTCCTGGCCACACTCCTCTCGGGATCCTTGCGCTGCAGACCCTGCCGCCTGCCCTGCCACATCCTGTGCCCTGTCGCCGCGTGGGCCGCTCTCGAAGCACAGGCCAGATGTGCAAATTCTGCGGCTGTGCCTGGGGGCAAGCGCAGCACAGCTTGCTTTTCTTGGAAATCATTGGTGATTTGTTAGAAAAACAGGAAACATTGGGGCTGCTGGTGTACATTTTGACTTTTTTGTTTTTGTTTTTGAACTCCTTTCATCTGTCTCCGTATCAGAGTGTTTTAAGGGTATTTCTGCTCAACTCAGCCCTTCAAGCCGTCTCTGGTCACTCTTCCCTCTCTGTGCATCCGCTTTTTCTCTTTCCCCTTCTTGTCTTCTGCTGCCTTCGTCCCCTAACCCCAATCACTGCGTGGGGAGGGGGCCAGATCCAGGGAACCATGGAAACGTGCTGGTGAGTCACCTTGGCCACGTGCTGCTGTGGAGCCTGGCCTCCTGCACCTGCCTCCCCACTCTCTGCCTCCCCACCAACCCTGCATTTATCCCCCTACACTCCTCAGTCATGGTGGTTAGACAGGAAGCAAAGTGGTCTGCACAGTGGGACCTGCTGCAGCTGGGACAGCTGGAGTGGCTGCCACTGTCCTGCTGCTGACACTCAGGGATGATGTGGCTGTGATCAGAAGTTGTTTTTCCCTGCCGGGTCACAGTGGAGCTGGAGAGGCCCTCATTGCTGTACCCACTGGAACACTGAGGCTGAGAGAGGAGCAGGGATGCCTTCAATAAAGAAGAGGAAGGGGTGAGGAGGTCTGGGTCCACGCTCTGGCTGTGTCCCAACCCAGCTCCTCCCTGGCTATGTCTCAAAAACACAGCAGGGGCCGGGCACAGTGGCTCACGCCTGTAATCCCAGCACTTTGGGAGCTCGAGGCAGGCAGATCACCTGAGGTTAAAAGAGTTTGAGACCAGCCTGGCCAACACGGCAAAACCCCGTCTCTACTAAAAATACAAAAATTAGCCGGGTGTGGTGGCTCATGCCTGTAATCCCAGCTACTCGGGAGGCTGAGGCAGGAGAATCACTTGAACCTGGGAGGCGAGTCGAGATTGCGCCATTACATTCCAGCCTGGGCAACAAGAGCGAAACTTCGTCTCAAAAAAAAAAAAAAAAAAAAAAACCCCACAAAAACAAAAAACAAACAAACAAAAAAACCTCAGCAGGCAGGAGGCTGGGAACTGTGGTCGTTTTGTGTATGGGATCTTCAGGAAAGTGTTACAAGGCTGCTGTTTGCTGGTGTCCCTTGGTGAGTTTTCCTGGGTCCTGTCTTGTCAGGGGTGAGCTCTGAGGATGGCCAGTGGTTGCTTTGGGATTGTTCTTAAGCCGCCTTGCAGCGGCTCTGAACTTCATAATGTACCACGGTGGAGAGAATCCTCTCCCATTTTATGGTCAAATAAACGGGTCCAGAGAGGTTCCCCATTCCCTAAACGGTCCCCAGTGAGGCGAGAAGGGCAGGGCCTCCCATGTGCCCAACTGCTTGCCCCAGGTGGGCTGAGCTCTGCCCCTGGGTTTTCATCATTGCAGGGGTCCTGATATCATACCTTCAGCCAGGCCCCCATCTCCCGGGGGAAGCAGGCTTAGGGGCTGCCCTCCTGAAGTCATACAAGAAGTCTGATATGAGCGATTAGAAACTCCCCACAGCTCTCTGGGGGTTGTTTTTAAAAGGAATTAAACTGTCCGGAGAGAGATGTGTAAGACTGAGCTGAGATGGGGGCCAGCGTGAGAACTGAAACACTATTTGGAGCTTTCCAGAAATACTCAGATTGGAGGAATCTGGAGTAGGGAAGGATATTGGGGCAGGAAAGTGACCCTTTCTCACACCAGGGCTCCTGAATACATGAATATCAAAAGGCAGTGACAGGCCTTGGGAGAGGGAGGGGCCATTTTGCCATTCCCCTGGATTGCACAGCTTCTCGGGAGCAGAGATTCTCAGCCAGGCATCTGTGAACTTGGATGGGGAACACGTGGCATTGTTGTTTTCACTCACCTGTAACTGAAGTTCACATTTGAACGTAGGCAAAAACCACAGTCATACCAGTAGCACCTGTGACTTTGTCACCAACAGAAATCCAGATGTTTTTGTGTCACTTTGAGGTTGCAGATACCTCAAATGTCATTCATGCTCTTCACTACGTTTAGGTGATCATCGTAATTAGACTCCCTGCTGGGCTTTTGTTATTTCATGTGTTAATGAGAAGAACATAGACTCCCATTTCGTAAAGCTGATGATTTAAAAATAGTTTGACCATTGTATTTCGACGTCAGTCATTTCCTTTGCAATTCTGTGTATTTTATTTCATGCATTTAAAGCATTATTCTGAAGAGGGGTCTGTAGATGTCAGACTGCCAAATGGTCCCACGGTGTGGAAAAGTTTAGGAATTCCTACTGCTGGAACAATTAGGTAGAGAATTCGAGGTGTTCCTTGACAGCTGGGGAGGGCTTTGGTGGTCGGCAAGCCTGAGTGAGCATCATCGCTCTCACTTGCTGTAGATCCTGAGAAAGTGACTTTATCTCTCAGAGCCATCATTTCCTTATGTATAAAATAGAGATGAAGAATGACTACCTGAAAGGATTGTCCTACGTGAAAGTGCCTGCCTCTTCCAGCGTCTGACAGGTAGTAGGAACTCACTGTAGGTAGTAGCTGGTGGCAGTAGCACCAGCTTATACAAGCCCATGAGACTCAACCAGGATTCTCTCTTATTACAGAGGAAACTCCAGGCTACATTCATTTCTTACCTGTGCCTCATGTAGACGGGTAAACTTGGGTCATACCTGGATACTGTCTCTCATCTGTTTTCTTTTGCTCTGAGCGGGTAGCTCCCAGGTATCCAATATGAATCTTGGTCCATAAATTCAAGTATTTGAGAAATGAAATTTCAAATATATACTTGAAATGCTTCAAGTATATTTGAGAAATGCTTGGTATGTCCACACAGTGAAATATTACTTGGTCATAAAAAGGAGTAAGTACTGTTACATACTACGACATGGATGAACCTAGAAAACATGCGCTAAGTGAAACAAACCAGATGCAAAAGACCACGTGTCATATGACTTCATTTATATGAGATGTCCAGAATAAGCAAACCCATAAAGACAAAAAGTAGATGAGTGGTTGCCAGAGTTAATAAGGGGAGGGAGAATGGAGAGTGATTGCTAATAGGTATAGGGTTTCTTTTTGAAGTGATGAAAATGTTCTGGGATTAAATAGTTGTGATGGTTACATACTTAGTGAGTATCCTAAAAGCCACTGAAGTGTATACTTTAAAATGTAAAGTTTATGTTATTAAGTACAGCTCAAGAAAAAAGGTAAAAATCATTCCCTAACCTATGGACGTTGAAAAGGTAATAAAAGAATATTATGAACAACTTTATGCCCACCAGTTTGGTAACTTAGATGAAATGGAATAATTTCTTATTTCTATTAAAACTCATACAAATAGAAGTAGATTATCTGAATAGGCCTGTATCTATTAAATAAATTGAATCAATAATTGATAATCTTCCAAAACAAAAAGTTTCAGGCCCAGAGGGTTTCACTGGTTAATTCTACCAAACATTTAAAAAAAATGGCCAGGTGCGGTGGCTCACACGTGTAAGCCCAGCACTTTGGGAGACTAAGGCAGGCAGATCACCTGAGGTCAGGAGTTCAAGACCAGCCTGGCCAACATGGTGAAACCCCATCTCTACTAAAAATACAAAAAAATTAGCTGGGCATGGTGGCAGGTGCCTGTAATCCCAGCTAGTCGGGAGGCTGAGGCAGGAGAATTGCTTGAACCCGGGAGGTGGAGGTTGCAGTGAGCCGAGATCACGCCATTGCACTTCAGCCTGGGCAACAAGAGTGAAACACACACACACAAAAGAAAAAATGGTGGCAACTCTCTACAGTCCATTCCAGAAAATAGAAGAAGAGGGAATGCTTCCTGACTCATTCTATGAGGCCAGCATTACCTAATACCAAAACCAGACAAAAATATTACAGAAAAGGAAAACTACAGATCAATATCTTTCATTAATATAGATGCGAAAATCCTCAACAAAACATTAGCAAATTGAATCCAACGATACACGAAAAGAATTATAAATCACAGCCAAGAGGGATTTGTTCTGGATATGCAAGGCTGATTCAATATTTGAAAGTCAATTAATGTAGTTAATTACATCAACAGGCTGAAGAAGAAAAATCATAAAACTAGACACAGAAGAAACGTTTGACAAAATCCAATACCCGTTTATGATAAAAATTCTCAGCACACTAGAAATAGAGAGGAACTTCTTCAGCCTGATAAATACTTACATGAAAAACCTACAGCTAACATTATGGTGAGAAACCAGATGTTTTCCCATTAAGATTGGGACCAAGGCAAAGATGTCTTCGCTTACCACTCATATTTAACATCGTACTGGAAGTCCTACCTAATGCAAAAATATAAGAAAAGGAGATGAAAGGTATACAGATTGGGAAGGAAGTTTCTGTTCACCAATAACATGATTGTCTATGTATAAAATCCCAAAGAATCAACAACAGCGAACAACAACATTCCTGGAACTGAGCAATTATAGTAAGGTTACAGAGTGCAAGACAAATACACGAAAGTCAAGTGCTTGCCTATATAGCAGCAATGAACAATTGGAATTTGAACTAAAAATACAATACCATTTACATTAGCACCAAAAAAATGAAATAATCAGATATGAATCTAACAAAATATATGTAAGATTTATATGAGAAAACAACAAAATGGATGGAGAAAATCTACAAAAATCTAAATAAACGGAGAGGTATTCCATGTTCATGTATAGGAAGACTCGCTGTCAGTTCTTCCAACTTTAACTATAGACTCAATGCAATCTCAATCAAGACTCCAATAAATTACTTTGTGAATATTGACAAACTCATTCTAACACTTACATGAAAAGAAAAAGACCTAGAATAAACAACACAATATTGAAGAAGAACAAAGTCAGAAGATTGGCATTGCTAACTTACAAAGACCTGCTATAAAGACTTACAAGACTTACTATAAAGGCACATCCATACAATGGAATATTATTCAGTAGAAGAAGAAAAGAGCTATCAAGCCATGAAAAAACGTGGAAGAACCTTAAGTGCATGCATATTGCTAAATGAAAGAAGCCAATCTGAAAAAAAACTACATACTGTACAATCCCAACTATGTGATGTCCTGGAAAAGGTCAAACTATGGAGGCAGTAAAAAGAAGAATGGCTACCAGATGCTGGAGGGAGTAGGATGAATAGATGGAGTATAGCGGATTTTCTGGGCAGTGAAAATATTCTGTGATACTGTAATGTGTATTGATGTGATATATTTGGAGAAAGCCATAGAATTGTACAACACAAAGAGTGTACCCTAATGCACACTGCGGACTTCAGTGACTACTCTTAAATCAATATTGGTTTATTAATTTTAACAAATGAACCACACTAATGGAAGATATTAATAATAGAGGAAACCGTGGGCGGGAGGGGAAAGGAGAGGGAGTATATAGGAACTCTTTGTACTTTCTGTTTAATATTTCTATAAACCTAAAACTACTTTAAGAATTAAAGTCTATAAAAGAAAAAGAAATAACCACTTTCTTCTTCTTCTTCTTCTTCTTCTTCTTCTTCTTCTTCTTCTTCTTCTTTCTTCTTCTTTCTTCTTCTTTCTTCTTTCTTCTTTTTTTGAGATGGAGTCTCGCTCTGTCGCCCAGGCTGGAGTGCAGTGGCGCGATCTCAGCTCACTGCAAGCTCTGCCTCCCCGGTTCATGCCATTCTCCTGCCTCAGCCTTCCGAGTAACTGGGACTACAGGCGCCCGCCACCATGCCCGGCTAATTTTTTGTATTTTTAGTAGAGACAGGGTTTCACTGTGTTAGTCAGGATGGTCTCGATCTCCTGACCTCGTGATCTGCCCGCCTCGAGCTCCCAAAGTGCTGGGATTACAGGCGTGAGCCACTGCGCCCAGCCTTGTCTTCTTACATTGACTGAAATCCGATACAAAGCCCCATCCTGCCAGGAGCTGTCCAGGAGCTCAGAGCTATTCACTTTCCTGCCACAAACCTTCCTCAAGGTGGTTGCCTTCTTAGTTAGCATGGAGATAGAGTGAAGGGAGGGCACAATGTACAGAAAGAAATACATTCATAGAAATATAAATTGTCCTGTATTTGTACTCTGAGGTCTTAGGAACAGCTCCGGGGAAGCTTGGGTTCTGACCTGAATTTCTTCCTTTGGCCTCTGGCAGAGGAAACACGGAAGGAAGCAGGTCTCCCAGGCAACCTGCCCACACAGTGGGTGGCCAAAAACGACTCGTTCAACACCTCTGAAGACTGACTCACTGGGACGTTGCAATAGACGTGATTTCCCCTTGAAGCCAGAGGAATATCCCCTATTGCTCATATGGTCATAACATCATGGGCACATATTTGGGCGGGGCTTTGGTTTGCACACTCATGTAACTTTCCAGGGAGAATCTGCCCAGACCCTCTGCCAGGCACTGGGGTTAGAACCATTATGGTAGATGGGACACTGACGTCAGAGCTGAAAGCCCGCTAGAGAAATAGGCGGTTACAGTGCAGGCACAGTGGAACCAGAGAGGCTCTGGGAGCTGAAAGGGTGGGGGTGGACATGCAGCCAAGCCTGGGGGTCAGAAGTTCTCCCCTGAAGAAGTGACCTGGAAATGGAAGACAGAAGAATGCATGTTAGGATCCACATCAGAAGCAGGGAAACGTGGGCGAAATGTTTCAGGCAGAGGCAGCACATGCAGGAAGAAGTTTTTATGGAGAGGAAAGGTAAAGTTTTGAGACTGGTCAGGGAAGAAGGGCACAGACCTCTTGGGGTCTAGTGAGCCATGTTATGGGCTTGAGTTTTGATTCAAGGCAATGAAAACCCATAGGAAAGGTCTCAGAGGGCTGGGAGAGAATGATGGAATCAGATATGCTTTCTCAGAGACAACCGTGCAAAGAACAACATGTATACTGTGGTTCTATTTATGCTTAAAAACCCATGATACAACTTATTGTGTTGAGTGTGCTTAAATCATCAGTACCAGATTGTCTTGATTACTGTAGCCCTAGAGCAAATCTTGAAGTCAGATAGGATGAGTCGTCCACCTTTGTCCTTTTCCCAAACCGTGTTAGCTATTTTAAGTCTTCGGTATTTCTGTATACCAAAGGCATATTATCCATTTCTATTTTTTAAAGTTTGCTGAGATATTGACCGGGATTGCACTGAATCCATAGATGAACTTGGAGGAAAACTGACATAATATCAATATTGAGTCTTCTGACTCATAAATATGGTGTATCTCGCCACGTATTCGTTGATTTATCTTAGCAATGTCTTGTAGTTTTAATGGTGGGGGTTTTCCACATTCTTTGGTAAACTCCCTAAGAATTTCGGCTTTTTGATGCTATTATGAATAGTGTTTCGAAAAACTTCACTTTCTAATTAGTAGTTATGAACACATGGAAGTACAATTGACTTTTAAATACTGACTTTGTATTCTGCAATCTTGATAAATTCACGTATGGTAGTTTTTCATAGATTCCTTAGGATTTTCTAAGTATACAGTCATGTCATCTCAGAGTAAAGACGGCATTACTTCTTCCTCCCTGATATATATGTGGTTTTTTCCTTGCCTCATGGCAATAGCTATGACCTCCAGTACAATGTTGAATAGAAGTGGTAAGAACACACATCCTTGCTTTGTTCCCAATAGTCGGTGAAAAGCGTTCAGTTTTCACCTTTCAGTATGATGTTAACTATAGATTTTTCATAGTTGCTCTTTATAAGTTCAAGCAGTTCCCTCTTACCGAGAGTTCTTATAAATGGGAGTTTGAATGTTTTCAAAGGTTTTGTATGCATCCATGAAGTGGTTATGTGATTTTTTTTCACTCTTCTTTATTAATGTGGTGAATTACATGAATTTTTGAAAGTTAAAACAACTTTCCAAATACAGCATTCCAAGTGGATAAGTCCCATTTGGTCTTTTTATATATTTTTACTTATTTTGGAAATGATTATATTTATGTATCTCTAGACTTCATTTTTAACTGTGTTGTTAGGAATTTTTGCATCTTGAAATGTAAAATTAGAGATATTGATCTGTAATATTCTTTGTTTGGTAGTGTTCTTGTCTGGTTTCAACATCAGGATTATGCTGGTTTCTTCAATGAACTAGGAAGTGTTTCCTCCTCCTCTATTTTATGAAAGAATTTGAGTAAGATTGATAATATTTCTTTCTTAAAGATTCGATAGAATAGCTTTTTAAAAAACATTTTTAGTAATACATGTCTGCTGGTGACCATCTCTTCAGCGTCTTTTTGTCTTTGAATGTCTTTATCTTCATTATTTAAAAGTAGTTTTATCTATGACTCTCTTCACTTCCCAACCCCTTTGATTATTTTTATAGTTATTTTCATGAAAAATTTGCAAACATTAAAATGTAAAAACTTTAACTGTACAATTTCGACAAATGCATATATCCATGTCACCCACAGACCTAACAATATATAAAACATTTCAATCATACCATTAAGTTTCCTAATTTTTGTTTTTGAAGAATATGTCCACTGGATATAGAATTTTAGGTTGAAAGTCCTTTTGTGTTTTGTTTTCCTTTAAGCGCTATAAAGATGTATATCACTGTATCCTAGTTTGCGTTGTTTCTAAGGAGAAGTCAGTAGTTTTTCTAATTGTTGTTTTCCACATACAATGTGTCTTTTTCTTCTGGCTGCTTTTTGAGATTTTCTCTTTATCTTTGATTTTCAGCAATTAACTGTGATGTACCCAGGTGTGGTTTTCTTTGCACGTATCCTTCTTGGGTTTTTAGAGCTTCCCAGATCTATGGGTTCATATTTTTTATTAAATTTGGGAACATTTTGGCCATTATTTCTTAAAATATTTTTCTGCCGCCATTTTCTTTCTTCTCTCTTTTTGAGACATCAGTTACTTATCTCTTAGAACTTTTGGTTGTGCTCAGAGGTCACTGACACTGTCCATATTTTGAAAATCTTTTTTATTTTCTATGTTTTAGCTTGAATGGTTTCTATCGTTTAGGTTCACTGATCTTATTTTTGCATGAATGGTTTCTATCGTTTAGGTTCACTGATCTTATTTTTGCAGTGTCCAGTCTTTTATTCAGTCCATCCAACGAACTTTTCTTTTCAGAGGTTGTGTTTCCCTCTGGTAATAGATTTCCATTTGGTTCTTTTAAAATAGCTTCCAGGCTAGGCGCAGTGGCTCACGCCTGTAATCCCAGCACTTTGGGAGACCGAGGTGGGCAGATCACCTGAGGTCGGGAGTTCGAGACCAGCCTAACCCACATGGTGAAACCCTGTCTCTACTAAAAATACAAAAATTAGCTGGGCATGGTGGTGCGTGCCTGTAACCCCAACTACTTAGGAGGCTGAGGCAGAAGAATTGCTTAAACCTGGGAGGCAGAGGTTGCAGTAAGCCAAGATCGCGCCACTGCACTCCAGCCTGGGCAGCAGAGTGAAAAAAAAAAAAAAGATTTCCAATTCCCTTCTGAGATTTCTCCATCTGTTAACTTACTCTCTCCATTTTTCCTTGAAATCTCCGAACATATTCATAATAAAGTCTTTGCCTCCTAATTTCAACATACCTACTGTCTTTGGGTTTATTTTATTCAATTACTTCCCTAGTAATGAATTGCATTTTTCACATTTTTCTTCATTTTCATCTGTCTAGTAATTTTTTCAGTGTATTCTAGGCGTTATGGATGCTACACTGTTGAGCATCTGGATTTTCTTGTTTTTCTTTAAAGAATTGTATTCTGGCAGGCAGGTGGATAAGCAGGATCCTTTCAAGTGTTTCTTAAAATTTAATGGATGTCTAGATGTCAAGCATTGCCTTTCTAGGATCTCAGTTGAATACCTGAGGTATCCAGTGAGATTCCTCCACCCTGGCTGATTGGAAATCTAATGTCTTCCAGCACTGTGCAACTTGTAGAACCTCTGTTCAACTCCAGGCTTTCCAGTAGCTGTTTCTGCCAGGCTTCATGAGGTCTTACCCTGCATGCACAGCTTAGTATTCAGCTAATGTCTTCTTGAGCTCTTCTTTTTCACATTTGCCTCTTTTCCAGTTCTTTGCCCCACACATTCCAGCCGTTTCTAGAGTTGCAAACTCCAGTTTCTGTCTCCTCAACTCGGAAAGCCCTCCGTACTCTGCTTGGGTTCTACCTCTATGCTTCAAACCATGGAAGTGCCTTCCAGCAGAATCCCAGGCAAATCAAGAGGCTCCCCTTGTGTGTTTCCCTTCCCTCAGGGATTACAGTCCTGTGTTTGCCTGTTGCCCAGTGTCTATAAACAGTTGCTTCAACTGTTTTGGGTAGTCTTATAATTGTCCGTGGAGGGAGGCTTAGTGCTGTGCTAATTATCCCTTCTCGTCTGATGGTGAAAGTACCCATTCTTTGGGGTGGACTCTGAAATATCACCTCTTTTATGAGATAAATCTATTTGAGTACGATCTGTGGGATTTTAAAAAATAAAGTTTTTTAAAAAGGATCTTTAAGAAGGATAAAGATCAGAATATTGGCAGTGGTTATTCTGGATAGTTTTAAAGCTTATATTTTAACATTCTAAACTTTTCTGTACAAGACTTTGAAGTTTGGTTTTTAAATTAGACCTTTACATTTTGAGATAAATCATGGATTCATATGTAGTTCTATGAAATAATAAAGAGAGATCCTTTGTACCCTTTTATCAGTTTACTCCAATGGCAACATCTTGCAAAACAAATAGGACAATATCACAACCAGGATATTGACCTTGATACAGTCAAGATACAGAATATTTCCATCACCACAGGGATCCCTCATGTTGCCCCTTTTTAGCCACACCCACTTCCCTCCTGCCCCTGCCCTAATGCTAACCCCAGCAACCACCAGTATGTTCTCCCTTTCTATAATTGTGTCACTTTAAAAGTATTATGTAAGGAGATAATATATTATGCATTCTTTTGGCATTGACTTTGTTTTTATTCAGCATACTTTTCTGGAAGTTAACCTAGGTTGTTGTGTGTATCAATAGTTATTTCCTTTCAATTGCTGAGTAATATTCACAGTATAGATGGACCACAGTTTGTTGAAACCTTCACCTATTGAAAGACGTTTAGTTTGTTTTCAGTTTTTGGCCGTTTTGAGCAAAGCTGTTGTAAACATTCATGTACAGGTTTTTGTATGAATGTAAGTTTTCCTTTCTTTGAGATAAATGCTCAGGAGCGCAATTACTGGGCCACACGGTAGTTTTAATGTACGTTATTTAGTGTTACAAATTTCTCTCTCAGAACTGCTTTAACTGTGTCCCACCAGTTTTGATACATTGTACGTTCATTTTCATTCCTTCAGTGAATTTTTGGATTTCCCTTGAGACTTCCTCTTTGGCCCATGAATTATTTAGAAGTTGGTTTAGTTTTTGAGTGTTTGGAGATTTTTCTGTGATCTTTCTATTATTGATTGCTAGTTTGATTCTGTTGTGGTCATAGAATGCACTCTGCATGATTTCAGTTATTTTTAAGTAATTGAAATTTTGGTTGTTTTAAGGCTCAAGTTATGATCTATCTTGGTTTGTGTTCCACAGGTACTTGAAAAAAATGTGTGTTGTGCTGTTGTTAGGTGGAGTGCTCTATACATGTTGATTAGATCCTGTTGACTGATGGTGTTGTTGAATTATTATGCATCATTGCTGATTTTCTTTTTTCTTTTCTTTTTTTTTTTTTTTTGAGATGGAGTCTCGCTCTGTCGCCCAGGCTGGAGTACAGTGGGGTGATCTCTGATTTTCTTTATAGTTGTCCTATCAGTGGTTGAGAGAAGGATGCTGAAGTCTCCAATTATTTCTTGTTTTTTACTGTTTTTAAATTTGATCGCTTTTGGGGTACAGGTGACTTTTGGTTACATGGATGAATTGTATAATTGTTAAATCTGGGATTTTAGTGGACTCACCATCTGAGTAGTGTACATGGTACCCAGTAGTTGGTTTTTCATCACTCACCCCCTTCCATGTCTCCCCCATTCTGAGTCTATGATGTCCATTATACAACTCTGTATTCCTTTGCAAACCCATAACTTACCTCCCACTTATAAGTGAGAACATGTGGTATTTAGTTTTCTGTTCCTGCCTTAATTTACTTGGGATAATGGCCTCCAGCTTCATCCATGCTGCTGCAAAGGACATGATTTTGTTCTTTTTTTTGACTGCATAGTATTCCATTGTGGCAGTCCCGAGTTATAATTATGAGTTTCTCTATTTTTTCTTTCTGTTCTCTGAGTTTTTGCTTCACATATCTTTTTGATGTGAATACATTTAGGTTTGCTGTGTCTTTTAGTGAATTGAGCTTATGTCATTATATAATGTCCCTCTCAAAAAAAAAAAAAAAAGTCCCTCTCTGCTTCTGGTAATTCTCTTTGCTCTGAACTCCACGTTATCTGATATTAATATAGCCATTGCTGCTTTCTTTAAATTAATGCTTGCATGATATATATTTTCCCACCCTTTTACTTTCAATTTGTATATATATTTATATATAAAGTGAGTTTCTTGTAGACAGCAAATAGTTGGGTTATGTTTTATAATTCACTACAAATCTCTGTCTTTTAACTGGCTTATTTAATCCATTTAAATATAATGTAATTATTGATATGCTAGGGCTCAATTCTGCTATTTTATTACTGGTTTCGCATAGTTTCCTATGGACTAATTGAGCGTTCTTCAGAATTCATTTTTTATTTTATCTATAATGTTTTTATATGTATTTTGAATGGTTGCTCTATATATTGTTACTTACCACAGTCCACTGTTATCATTTTGCCAGTCCTAGTGAACTATACCTCCCTTTATTTCCCTTTACATACCCCACTGATAATATGATTGTCTTAAATATTTACTCTGCATACATTTAATGCTACATCAGACTGTGTTATTTTTTATTCAGCCATCTAAGGTAACTTAGAAAACTCAAGAGGAGAAGGAAAGTCTATTGTATTTACCCAGATTTTTGCCTTCCTTATTACTTCTTCCTGATGTTCCAAGATTTCTTTCGTTTATCATCCTTTTTTTCTGTTTAGAGAATTTCCTTTGGCTATTCTTCTAGAGTAGGGATGCTGGTGACAAATTCTCTCAGTTTTTCTTCCTCTGATAATATCTCAATTTCCTCTTCATTCCTGAAGGATGTTTTGCTGAATATTGGACTCTAGGCTGACAGTGCTTATCCTTCAGCAATTAAAATGTTATTCCACTTCCTTCTAGCCTTCATGATTTTTGATGAAAAGTACACTGTCATTCAAATTATATTTCATCTAAGGTAAGGTGTTGTTTCTCTCTTGACCCTTTCAAGATTTTTTCTTTGTCTTTAGTTTTCAGAATTTTGACTATGAGATGTCTTGGTGTGTATTTCTTGGCTTTATCCTGTTTATGGTTCACACAGCCTCTTAAAACTGTAGTTTTATATATTTTGCCAAATTTGGCAAGTTTTATGTGATTATTTATTCAAGTACTTTTTCAGCCCTGCCTTCTTTCTCCTCCCCTATTGGGACTCCAATTATAGACATTTTGTTAGATCCCCTGTTTTAGTCCCACAGGTGTCTGAGGCTTCGTTCATTTTTCTTCATTTGTTCTCTGTTGTTCAGATTGGATAATGTGATTGTTATATATTCAAGTTCACTGATTCTTTCTTCTATCCCCACCATTCTTTTTCCTATACCTCTCCATTGAGCCTACCCATTGAGTTTTTTTTTTAAATTTCAGTTATTTTCTTTCTCAATTCTATAATTTTATTTAATACTTACTTATATCTTCTATTTCTTTGCTGAGACTTTCCTATTTTTCATTTGTCTTAAAAGAGTTTAAGCTCATTGAAGCATTTTTGCTGATGACTGCTTTAAAATCTTTGTCAGGTAATTTAAAAAATCTGTCACATTGGTGTTGGCATCCGTCATTATCTTTTCCCGTTCAGTTTGAGATATTCCTTCTTCTTGATGTGACAAGTTATTTTTTATTGAAATGTGGACATTTTGGGTATCGTGATAGTTATGAGGCTCTAATTTTTGTTTAAACCTTCTATTTTATCTAACACATCTCCAACAGGAGAAGAGTGGGGGCACTGCCTCATTACCGGGGGTAGAAGTTCAGGTTCCACACTTAGCCTCCATTGCCAAGTTTTAAGTGATTATTTCTTCAAGTACTTTTTCAGCCTGGCCTTCTTTCTCCTCTCCCACTGGGACTCCAACCACATGAATGTTAGACTTTTTGTCTGACATTACTAATGAGTGGCATGAGAGTTCCAGCTTCCTATTAGGTTTTGTCTTTGTTTGTGCTGCTATAAAGGAATACCCGAGGCTGAGTCATTTATGAATAAAAGAGGTTTATTTGGCTCACAGTTCCACAGGCTGTACAAGAAGCATGGCGTCAACATCCACATCTGGTGAGTGCCTCAAGCCACATGCAGTCATGGTGGAGGGTTAAAAGTTGCTGGTGTGAAGAAATCACATGGTGGGAAACTGGGTGCAGGGGAAATGTGCCAGGCTGTCAGGGGAACTAAGCTGATTCCCAACCAGTTCTCAGGAATGAAGAGTGAGTACTCACTCACTCCCATGAGAATGACACAAAGCCATTCATGAGAGATGGGCTCCAACCATCCGAGTAACTCTCACCAGGCACCACCTCCAACACTGGAAATCAGATTTCAACATGAGACTTGCTGAGGCCAAGAAAACATATCCAAGTTCTACCAGGCCTCCACTGAGAAGTCTCTGGCTAGAAAGGGTAGGAGTGCCTCATTACTGCTACAATGCCACCACAGCAGAGGGGATGAACTCATTACTTTTGGGCAGTGTTAAAAGTCTTGACTCACTACTAGGCTTCCTCTGACATCATCTTATCGTGGAGGTGTCTCTTTACTGTCTGGTGGGGGTGGAAGTCCAGGCTCCTCATTGGTGTCCAGTAACATTGTGGAGTGGGAGGGGGCTCATTATCACTAACGGAGATAGAAGACCTGGCTATCTACTTGGCTTTTTCAGACAGTGCCCATGGCAGGGGATTTGGGGAGCCTCATTACAGCCTGGCCAGAGTGGACGTCTAGGCTGATTAATTGGCTTTTGCTGGTGGAGGTGGCACCACAATTTTCCCTGTGGAGTTTGGCTGCAATAGAGCAGGTATTGTCTAAATGTGTCTGTCTTGCTAAGTTGCCTCTTTCTTCGGGCTTTGGTTAGAGAGAGAAGGCTTTTGTGGGGGCTTTATTTTAAATCTGCACCCATTGGTTTTTTTCAGACTGCAGGCTCTTCAGCTCCAAGTCTGGAATATGTAAGGCAAAAAGAAGCCAGGGAACTCACCCACGCCATTCCTTGTCCCCAGGGTCCCTAGCCTGAATGCCTTCTCTCTCTCTTTCAGGGTCTCTTATGTTAGTTTTATATATAATCTTCAGTGCTTGTAGTTGTATTTTAAATGAAATAGGGAAAAGCATATCTACTGCACTTGCCCAGCACCATTTTTAAATTTTTATGTACATTATCTATGTGATAAAAAACACATAATACTACTATATATTATATGATATATAGTATATATATCATATTATACTATATATAGTGTATATATATAATACTATACTATTGTCTATGTGATAAAAACAAGGCATAAAATGTGTATTATGAAAAATATTTATAAAAAATAAAAATTATTCCTATTTTTACCTCCCAGATATAATTGCTGTTAGCATTTTGATGTGTAACCATGTTGGGTAGTGACATGGTTTGGCTCTGTGTCCCCACCCAAATCTCATCTCCAATTATACTCCCATAATTCCCATGTGTTGTGGGAGCGACCTGGTGGGAGATAATTTGAGTCACGGGGGCAGTTTCCCCCATACTGTTCTTGTGGTAGTGAATCAGTCTCACGAGATCTGATGGTTCTATCAGGGTCTTTGCTTTTGCATCTTCCTCATTTTTCTCTGGCCGTTGCCGTGTAAGATGTGCCTTTTGCCTCCTGCCATGATTCTGAGGCCTCCCCAGCCGTGTGGAACTGTAAGTCCAATTAAACCTCTTTTTCTTCCCAGTCTCAGGTATGTCTTTATCAGCAGCATGAAAATGGACTCATACAGGTAGTTTTTCTTTTGACATCGATATAGACATTTTTTTTTCAAACTGGAAGCACCTTAGGGTTCTTTTGGTCACCATGACAGCAAATGAACTTGTGCTAGGTAAAGAAAAACAAAAAGGAACTTGACAGAAGGATCCTGGGGCATCTCATAAACCCAGCTCTTCTGAGCAAAGCTTCCCAAAACAGTTGCCTCTGTGTCACTTATTCTCTCTCCTCAGCCCATTCCATTTGGTCTTCTCTTCCTGCACTTGTTCCTTCATGGTCACTCAAACCCTCCACATCACCAAATCCAGTGGCCACTTCTCTGCCTTCATGCTGTAGATCTTGCAGCAGCATTCCTCACTCCCTCCTTGAAACATGCTTGTTATGAATCCTGTGACATCATGTTCTCCTCCTGCTCATGAGCTGCATCTTCTCAGTGTCCTTTTGGTGATACTTCCGGGGCCAACTCTTAACACTGGAGGTGTTCTCCTCACTCTTCTCACATCACATGGTTCGCAGCCTCAGTGGTCACAGCACAATGTGAACTCCCAAATAGAGAGCTGTAGCCCAGACCTCTCCACTGGGGTCTGAAGGGGATAGAAGTCGGACAAAGCAGGACTCTTCTTCTCCTCTCCCAAATTGTCCTCTCCCCAAACTTCTCCATCTCAGTGAATGTGATGCATCAGTCTGCATTAAAGGAAAAGAAAAAAGGGGATGAAGCATCCAAGGAAAAGTGCACACCCACTTGGGGACCAAAGTGTACTCAGCCGTGATGCAAGCTGTATCGACTTATTATAGAGATTTTGGCCTGAGCCTAAGCCTGGATTGTCTTAATCCATTTCCATCAGACTTAGACATAATGTCAATCCCTGATTCTGGCCTGTCAGTGTTGGTTTCAGTTTGGATTGTATGCATTCCCTTTTTCTCTATCTATCTATCTATCTATCTATCTATCTATCTATCTATCTATCCATCCATCTACTATCTATCTATCTATCTATCTATCTATCTATCTATCTATCCATCCATCTATCCATCTGTCCATCTATTATCTAACTATCTATGTGGTATGCTTGGTGAGAAATTGGGAGAGACTGCATCAGTGCCTGATGCCCTAATGTCATAGTAAATGATCCTTTAGAGTTCTAGAGAGTTCTAGACTGGGCTAAACGGGACTCTTGACATCAGTGTTTGTTCCATAAAAAGTTGTAAAAACCACACCTGGCCAAGTATCAGGAGGAGCGTCTGATTTCAGTTCTGTCCACAAACCCTGAGGAGTATTTGTTTTCTTGTTAGAGAGGTTTCGCTCTAAAGCATATTCATGAATGGGATTGGCGGGGAGGGGAGGGGAGAAGTTGAGAGATTTTTCTTGCATAATTGAGCAAGAGTTCAAAGAGAGTAAAAAGGAGACTAGAGAAAATGGGTGTGCCCATGTCTGAAAACAATGACCTGCTGTCGGATTAATGGAGAGAAGATGGGGTGGTAAATGGTTTATCACTCTGGAAGAGAAGAAAATCTGTGCAAGGGAAAAGATAATGGATTGGACTGCTCTACCCCAAACTTATTCTGATAGTAAAGCATCTAGAAGTCACAGTGCTCTGGAAGAATAAAAATCTTCCTTGCCCAAAACTATGAAATATTCATGTCTGTCTTACAAACTAGAAATGATTCTATCTGTAGAAAGTGAGCAGCCTGTGTCAGACTGCAGGTGGCTCACGCCTGTAATCCCAGCACTTTGGGAGGCTGAGGCCAGCAGATTGCTTGAGCTCAGGAGTTCAAGATCAGCCTGGTAACATGGTGAAACCCCACCTCTACAAAAAATAAAAAATAAAATTTAGCCAGGCATTGTGACATGTGCCTGTAGTTCCAGCTACTTGAGAGGCTGAGGCAGGAGGATCGCTTGAGCCCAGGAGGTCAAGGCTGCAGTGAGGTATGATCACACCACTGCACTCCAGCCTGAAAGGTAGAGCAAGACCCTGTATTGAAAAGAAAAGAAAAGAAAAGAAAAGAAAAGAAAAGAAAAGAAAAGAAAAGAAAAGAAAAGAGAGCAGCCTGCAATAAAACAAATTTGTCACAACCGCAATCTTTTTCCACATCCAGAAAAACCAGAAAGCTGCCAATATATGTGTAATTGGCCTTTCTTGAGTTTTTACATTTACATTCATTTGCTGCTTTATTCTCCTGGGCACATTTGCTAACAATTAGGATGGGTTCCATATTTAAAGGTGGCAGGATTAAACAGTCTCCAGTGTAAGTGCCCATGGATTAGTCCAAGCACCCAGAGAATTTGGTTGCTGCCTGGAGCTTATTCCTTGTTTTATTGTTATAGTCTTCCTCTGATTTCTCAGTTTGGCAGTAATTTCAGTTTGCCCACCCCTGGCTCCAGTATAGCTGCTCTTACTTGCATGGAAAAGCTAAATTGCCTAGAGCATACTTCATTTACCAGCTGAGAGAATGCTCTGTACCTCAGTCTCCTCATCTGTGAAATTGGGGGTAAGGAGGATCTACCTCACATGGATTTAATGACTGAATTCACAGAAACACCTAGAATGGTGCCTGCCACGTAGTAAGCTTTCAATTCCTATTAGCTGCTATTCTTAAAATTACATGAAAAGGCGACATTATACATCCTATTGTCTTTTCAGTACTCTACTTGGGTAGAGTGGACCAGATAGACCTTAGTTCAGATCCTCTCTGTGCTATCCGTATGTCCTTGGGAAAGTCTTTTAGTCAACAGGAGCTGAACTTCCTCATCTCTGCAAGTTCAGAGTGTTCTAGAGTAGCTCAAAATAAATGGGATCATGTGCTTCAAGCCCTAAGCACGGTATCTGGCCCAGGGTCGGTACTGTGTACATGTTAGCATCTTTCTCCTTCCCCATCCTTCATCCTTATCCCATTTCTTCTTGGTCTTGACCACAACTGTGGTCTTGGTCTTCCCAAGCATTCCTGTGTCCCTTCCTTGGTAAAGAAGGGCTTGAGCAAAGTTAGGGGGAGGTGGGCAGTCTTACCTCTGCTTCTTCAGTGGTTCTTTCTTTTGGTACATCTCTGCTTCATCTTCTGCCCTCCCTGGACCTCCATGCCATGTCCACCTACCTTTTCACATTTCCTCCCTCTCCTGGCCCCAGAGTCCTTCTCCTGCCCACTAGGTACCGTCACTGCAGTAATAGACTCATCTGGTGGCTAAATCATCCTCCAAGAATCTTACATCTTGAAAAATAAGCTAGGACAGAGGAAGTGAACAGCCCTAACCCAAGGAGAATGAATCACTAACAATGGAAAACTCAGCCAATTTTTATGCAAGACGTCTTCCCTGGAAGCCTCAAATTACAACACTGAGAC
>NW_012101310.1:334456-335133 GCF_000951045.1 Mandrillus leucophaeus | reverse complement strand
AAAAAAAAAAAGAAAAAAGAAAAAATATTTAATACAAATATGGATCTGTATTTTGAAAGAAAACATGTTACATTAAAAGAAGGGCTAAAATTACAGAAGTAATTATAAAAAATATATAGGAATTTCTGATTCTTGCTAATGAACTTTAAAATCTTGATTAAAGTGAAAGATATTGTCAGAAAACCTAAATTTGCAAAGTTGACACATAAAGTTCAGTACCTGAACAGACCAATAACTCTGGAAGAAATTTGAAAAGGGATTCCAAAAATAGCCTTGAGAAGAGCAGCTGAAGTCACTCACTGCTGGGCAGCAAGGAGAGTGCGATCCTCATCCAAGCAGGAGGATACATGATTATCTTTTGTTCCAGGCTCAGATTCTACTTACAGATTTACTGGGGTCTAATCTGGGCAAGTCCTTTCACCACTCAGAGCCTTTGTTTTCCTATCTGTAGAGTGGGAGTGTTGTACTAAATGGTACCTAAGGTGCCTTCCCAGTCTTAGAGTCAAATGTGTGTGTGTATGCATGTGTGTGCACATGCATGTGTGCATATTTGTGTAAAATAAAAAGCATGACTTTCCAAGCCTAACTGTGCATCACAATCATGCAGGAGGTGTTTTATTTCCTGGCCTAGTCCCGAAGACATCAAGAGCTGGGCAGCTGAGATGTGTGTGTTAAGA
>NW_012101310.1:332519-333887 GCF_000951045.1 Mandrillus leucophaeus | reverse complement strand
TAAGTAATCAATGTCTTGGGGATTGACCGAATGATTGATAATTTGATAATCAATTATGATTATCAGACTAAGTGAAAACGCCCAACATAGTACCTGACACAGATCAGCCACTCAATAATTACCTTCCTCCTTTTCTTCCTTCCTCCCTCCCTCCTTTTCTGTCACCCTCCCACCCTCCCTCTTTCCCTCCTTCCTTCCTATTCTCCAGGCTGAAACTTACAGAGAATGAACAAATCGGGTGGTTTGTTTTTGCTGTTGAGTTATATAGGAGTTCTTTGTATATCCAGGATGGTAGCCCTTAATCAGATATATGATTTGCAAATATTTTCTTCCATTCTGTGGCTTGCCTTTTCACTCTGTTGATTGTATCCTTTGATGCACAGAGTTTTAAATTTTGACATTTAACTATTTTTTCTTTTGCTGCCTGTGCTTTTGGTGTTATATCCAAGAAATCTTTGACAAATCCAATGCGATGAAGCCTTCCCCCAATTTTTCTTCTAAGAGTTTTATAGTTTTAGCACTTTACATTTAGATCTTTGATCCTTTTTGAATTAATTTTTTATGGTATTGAATCTTCCTATCTAACAGCAGAATATGTATTTGCATTTACTTTTGCTTGTTTGTGTCCCTCAAACATTTTCTTTATAAAAATCTTGCATATTTTTAAAGTTTTTTTTTTAAATTTGTATCACTTTTGTTGCTGTTAGAAGTAGAATCTTGTTTCCCCAATATAATTTATTTGCATAGTTAGATAATATTGATTTCTACATTAATTTGTTCCTAGCCACTTTACCTAACTCTGTTCTTTGGTATGACCATTTTTCAGTTGATTTTCTTGGGTTTCTATGAACATTTTGAGGGTGAAAAATTATGAATTATGCCAATTCTATAATTGGCAAAGCTATAATTCCTGAGCCAGAATGAATGACACATGACATATAAAGTCTCAGAAAGTACCTCACCCACACATCTGTCCTGAAATTACTCAAAATACTTGAGCTGAGCAAGAAATGAACCAAAATAAAGGACTTATAAATAGGAATGGTAGGGTACAAAACAGTGAGTAATAAAATAAATGAAACTTAAAGCCACTGTCCAAAACTACTGCTGTTATCACAGTTATTACATTTAATGTAAATGTCAAAAACATTTAAAGAACTATAAAGTAGTATAAAATATTTAATACAGGCCGGGTGCAGTGGCTCATGCCTGTAATCCCAGCACTTTGGAAGGCTGAGGCGGGTGGATCACCCGAGGTCAGGAGTTTGAGACCAACCTGACCAACATGGTGAAACCCCATCTCTACTAAAAGTATAAAAATTAGCCAGCCGTGCTGGTGCATGCCTGTAATCCTAGCTACTCGGAAGG
>NW_012101310.1:318075-331414 GCF_000951045.1 Mandrillus leucophaeus | reverse complement strand
AAAAAAAAAAAAAAAAAAAGAATAATTAGCCTGGTGTGATGTGATGGCACACACCTGTAATCTCAGCTACTCGGGAGGCAAGAGAATTGCTTGAGCCTGGGAGGCAGAGGTTGCAGTGAGCCAAGATCACGCCACTACACTCCAGCCTGGACAAAAGAGCAAGACTTTGAAAAAAAAAGAAAAGAAAAGAAAGAAAGAAGGAAGGAAGGAAGGAAGGGGAAGGGGAAGGGAGGGGAAGGAAGGAGAAGGAGAAGGGAAGGGAAGAGAAGGAAGGAAGGAAGGAGGAAGGAAGGAAGGAAGGAAGGAAAGGGAAGGGAAGGGAAGGAAAGGAAGGGAAAGAAAGAAAGAGAAAGAAATAAAGAAAGAAAGAAAGAAAGAAGAAAGAAAGAAAGAGAAAGAAAGAAAGAAACTCTGACAGCTAACAGAGAACATATATTGAATACTTATTATGCACCAAGAATGTTTCTACACATTTGCCTTTGTTAACTCATTGTGCTTAACTTTGAGCTCTTGCAAATCCCAAGCACACACATGGTGTGCCCTGTCCTTTTAGGTGACACCAACATGGTATGACACAAATGCAAACTGGGCATGGACATCTGGTAACATTTGGTCATGAGGTGATCAAGATGTTCCATAATATATTAACTATGAACTGTATCTAGACTGACATTAAAATGAAAACATAACTTGAACATTCTCAAAGACAGCCCTTAAATCCCCCACAGAGCCCCAGAAATTCTCATCCCCAGTTTAGGAACTTCAGGTTGGGGGATTTTGAGGCAGCCAGCCCTGCACTGGTCCACTGTGACTGCAGAAGAAATAGCAGATATTCAAGAAGTTCATGTAAGGTAGTGAATCATTTGATAACTGCCTGGAAAGATACTGAAAGGGCATAAGGCTATGTAAATATATAAAGGATCTTAGAGCCATGTCTACCATTCACTCAGCTTCCTCTAATGAACAACTTACATAAACATGGTGCAGTTATCAAAACCAGGAAATGATCACTAACAGAGTACTATTAACTAAACGACAGACCTCATTTGAATCTTAGCGTATTTTCCCCCTAATGTTCTCTTTCTGTTCTACAGTTCAGTACAGGATCCCACATTGCATTTAGCCTTTGTGTCTCCTTCGTCTCTACCAATCTGTGATAGTTCCTCTGTCTTTCCTTATCTTTGATGACCCGAACACTTTGGTGAGTCCTCCCCATAGTGAATGTCTGTATGGTGAATACTCACTATATAGAATGTCTCCAAACTGGATTTCGAATGGTGTTTTCTCATGATTATGGTTATGTGTTTTTGGCAAAACAAAACAAAGAAACAAAGAAGTGACATGTCCTTCCCTCTTCAGTGCATTACAGCAGGTGATACATGATGCTGATATAGCTTATTGCTGGTCATGCTAACTTTGATGATATGGTGAATGTGCTGTCTGCTGGGTTTCTCCACTGTGAGGTTCTTGTTTTCCCCTTTATAAGTGGTAATTATTTGGAGGGAACTACTTTGAGGCTATACGAATATCGTATTTCTCCACAGATTTTCACTAACAGATTTTTAGCATTCATCAGTGAATCTACAATTATTACCATGGTATTTGCCTAGGGGCAGTTTTCTATTTCTCTCATTCTTCTCACGTTTATTAATTGGAATTATTTTGTAAAGAAGACCTGTCCTTTCTCCTCCATTTATGTTTTTATTCAAGTGTCTATAACATTTAACTATCTATAATTATCTATAGACTTGTGGATGTTTATTTTATCTATGAGTTATAATTCATCACTTTCTTTGTTCATTCAAATTGTCCCAGCTGTGGCCATTGGAAGCACCTTCAGGTTAGTCCCTATGTCCTTTTGACACTCCCCATGGCTTTTCAAATATTGACTTATTTTCTGGCACTACAAGATGTGCTGGGTTTATGTTGTATATTTCCTGTTTCAATCCTAGGATCAGCCATGTCTCTAAGGAGCTCTGGTTCCTTTTATTGGAGAATGGTATTTAGAAACCAAGATCTGGGTACTAGATCTTAAGGACACTCCCGTAAAGACAGGAGTGGGCAGAAATGGTGTTGGCTGAGAACGTTCATTTGCATCTTGGGTTTGCATCCATTACCGTGTGGGACACATAATGAGTGAGCGGGATGACTCACTTCTGGTTCATGGCATAGCCATCTTGGCCATCGCAGCAGGGGCTGGGCAGAGGGGTCTTAAAACCCAAATCACACGGTTCAGCCCATGGGAAGAAAGGTCATCCAGGACGGAAGTAGCTTGTTGCTACTGGGATGTCATTGCCTCTGGGCTTTCTCTGTAGACAGAACTAGAAAATGTATGTGTATTAATCCAAACACATACATCTTTTTACAATTTTTCTATATGTATCTATCTGTATGTACTTTAACAACCATGAGTTCATACTGATTCTTTCAAGTCTGGCCTAACTCCACAAGGTTCATTCCAGCTTTCCCCCTTCTTTATTTGTCACTTCTTTCTTTAGCTCTCATTATCTATGGTTTATTCACGTATCTGTCTAATCCTAGTCTACACATAAAGAACTTTCAGATTTTTTTCTTTTCTTTTTTTTTTTTTTTTTTTTTTTATGGAGTCTCGCTCTGTCACCTAGGCTGGAGTGCAGTGGCACAATCTCAGCTCACTGCAACCTCCGCCTCCTGGGTACAAGCAATTCTTCTGTCTCAGCCACTGGAGTAGCTGGAACTACAGGCTCCCACCACCATGCCCGGCTAATTTTTGTATTTTTAATTGAGACAGGGTTTCACCATTTTGCTCAGGCTGGTCTGGAACTCCTGACCTCAGGTGATCCACCCGCCTTGGCCTCCCAAAGTGCTGGGATTGCAGGTGTGAGCCACCGTGCCCGGTCTGGAACTTTTGTAATTTTTAACTCACATTCATATGAGAAACATATTTAATAACTGGAAAACAGTATTTGTCTATAGTTTTTTTTGTTTTTGACCAGTATCCAGTCAAAGTACCATTTTACAAAGTTACTTAGGTTAGTTCTTTCATTGCCTATCCGCCTCCGTGTGGTTGTGTCAGTAATTGATTATACAGTTAGGTTAATGTGTTACTGCTTGTCTCCCATTTTCGGTCCCCTACCCCCATATCCTGGTTGATTTCGATTATTTATTTAATTTTAGGTATGTAAAATATCACCATAGTTCTAAACGTTAAAGCTGTACACACAGATAATCCTCAGAGAAGTGCTGCTCCTCCCTCATCTCCAGTTTCATTCCTTGATCCTGTCCACCCTTTTCTCACCTCCACCTCCTATAGTAAGTAATCAGTCTCCTGAGTTTCCGGTGTATCCTTCCTGTGTTGCGAAGAATTCTTTTACGTAGGTCACCGTGGAGATTCTGCTTCATGAAGGCATGAGGAAGGGAGTGGGGCAGAGAAGGGAGAGTCAAGTCTTGGAGGGTAGGAACAGGAGAGGGAGGAGTCATCCAGGACGGAAGCAGGCTGGGTCAGCCCAGGACTGCATGGGCCTAGAATATTCCAGAACACCAGGAAAGCAATGTGGAGAGCCAGCCAGAACCTGGAGGCCCCCTCCATATGAGATGCGGGCCCTCTAACTCCTCCCTTCATCACTGTTTAGAAACCCCCAAGAGGCTCTCCTCCCTGCCCCATCGTGGGCTGCCTGGGGAAGCTGGACCCAGGCGGACCCCACGCCTTCTCTGACCAGCGCTGCACCAAAGGGAAGATGAGCCCTCCGCATCATGCCATCCTATCAACATAGGAAAAAAGGTGGAAGCAGGACTGGCTCTCTCTGTGCCCTCTGGGGTCCCACCAACCCACCCCAACTTCAGGCCTTTCTGCCCCATGCAGGGTCCCCAGCAAGCACTATGAGTCCTCTTTGCTGGCTCAGAAGAGGAACTTGGATATGGGGGAAGGCCCCGTTGTTGGATGTTTCAACACCACCTCACTACTGGCAGGGGAATTGGTGGTGGTGGCGGGGGGCATTCCCAGCAGCAGCTGGAATTTTACAATGGGAGCTCTTCTCAACAAGATAGGGAGGGGACTTGGGAGAGCAATGCCAGGGAAGCCAGGCCCTGCTTGCCCAGTTTTTGAAAAAAGGCGTCATGCTGGGAGAGCGGGTGCCACTGCCTTCCCCTGTCACCTCTGCCCCAAAGCCCGTGAGGTTCTGCTGACAAGTCATAAGAAACAGCTGATGACTGACTCAGACGGAAATGAGCGTTCAAAGGGCTGGGTGGTGAACCCGGTGTGCTGGGTTAACCCCCAGGGCAGCACGACTGAGGGTCCCCTGGCCGGCCTCCCTCTCCCCGTCTCTCAGGCTCCCAGGGGCTAGTGACTCGGGCAAGTCCTGCCTCTGAGAAGAACTTGGGGCAAGCTTGAGAAAGCCTTGGAATGCCAGGGAGGCTGGTACACCAGAATTCCACCAGTGCCTGAGGATATCCTGCCCTTCTGTGGAGAAGGCTTTGATGTGTCCCTGGAACAGGGTGGAGCAGGGAGGGGGCACACTGAGGCCAGGAGATGGGAAAGTCACAGGCGGCCCTAAGATGAGAAGGAGAAGCCATGGGCAGGCAGGCATTGGGCGGGGTGTGCTAGCAGCAGCCCCATGGCACTGTGTTCTGCCCGCTTAAGGACAGGAGTGTGCAGAAGTGGTGTTGGCTGAGAACGTTCATTTGCATCCATTACAGTGTGGGACATGTAATGAGTGAGCAGGATGACTCACTCCTGCTTCATGGCATAACCAGCTTGGCCATCGCCGCGGGGCCTGGGCAGAGGGGTCTTAAAACCCGATCACATGGTTCAGCCCAAGCTCCAGGCTAGAGATGCCTGGGCCCTGTGAGCTGCCACAGTCATCACCGGTGCAGTCCGAGAGAGTGTTGCTCGGTATCCCCTCTGGCACATATTCCTGTGAGCCTCGGCCCTTTCTCTGGAGGATGCAGGGCTGTGAGAGGCAGCTGGTGTAGATAGATGTGGTGGGGCTCAGAATCCCCAGCAATTGAGACTCTAGATCTTTTTTTTTTGGAGACAGAGTCTTGCTCTGTCATCCAGGCTGGTGCGATCTTGGCTCACTGCAACCTCCACCTCCCGGGTTCGAGCCATTCTCATGCCTCAGCCTCCCGATTAGCTGTGATTACAGGTATGCACCATCACACCCAGCTAATTTTTTGTATTTTTAGTAGAGACAGGGTTTCCCCATGTTGGCCAGGCTGGTCTCGAACTCCGGACCTCAGGTGATCCACCCACCTCAACCTCCCAAAGTACTGGGATTACAGACATGCCCAGCCTACCTCTTAAAGCAAAATCAAGTCTTCGCTTGTTGAAGTAGAGACGGGAATTGGTGTTATTTTTCTTCCAGTAACTGCCTCTGACTGTGCTGAGGGGCAATGTATTCTAGTGGTTGAAACTCCAGACTCTCTGGGTTTATACCCTGGCTTTGCCATCTCCTAGCTGTGTGACTTTAGGCAAGCTGTTTAACCTCTCTGTGCCACCAATTTCCCGTCTTCAATCTGCCCCATCCAGCTTCCTACAAAGTTGGTCCAGCCTTCAGCCTCCTTCTGGTAGGTTTCCCTCGCCTTGCTGGCAGCCCTCTAGAAAAGTAACAACAAATGGCTCAAGCCCTGCTTTTGTTCCACCTCTCACTCCCATCTGGAGCTCAAGTCTTTGACTTGTCCAACAGTGGGTCTGCAAGATGCCCCCTCTGCCCCTTGTCTCAGCCCTGCCATGGTTCACAGGCAGCACAGGAGCAGGCAAGTGAGGAACAAAGGGCAGCACCCTCACCTTTGGGCATCCCAGTCTGTGTCAGGACTTCTCTGAAAGCCCTCTGCCCTCAGCTTTGGGGAGAGAAGGAAGAACCTTCCAGAATGGTTGAAGACCCTTTTTCTCTTCCCAATCTTATGACGACAGGGGTTGGCGGATCACTGTGCTGGTTCTGCACTGACACCTCCCAGCAAGCCCACCGGGGTGGTTGCGCCCACATCCTTGACAATACTCCATGGCTCTTAGAACTTTAGAATGCAGAGCATTTAGTACTTTTTGTCCCTAGAATTGGGTCTCAGCCACAGTTGGAAAATAAAAAGTCCTCCCTGATCCCCTTGTCTGTTTATACCAGTGGCAACTCTCTCCCAGCTGCCTTGAACAAGCCCCTTATCCTCACTGGACCTCAGCCTCCCCTTCTGTAAAACGAGGTCTCTGAGCTCCCTCCAAGAACTTGCCCCGGGGGATAACCTGGGAGATCTCAGCCTGAGGACAAAGGGTTGTTGATGACATCTGGGCCAGCCGTTTATGCCCCAGGCTCATCCATGTGAAGGTGCCTAGTGTTCTACCTCCTCCAGCGGGTGCCGTTAGCCCTGAGCTGGAATAGGACCCACCTCCAGAGAGTCTTATGGTCGGGCTGCCATGGGAGGCAGAAAGATGAGCCTTCGTCACAGGTGTCAGTCCCCCACAGATGCTCATCCATGCCAGGTAGCAGCACAATCCCAGGTCAGGGAGGGGTCTGCCCAGTCTGGCTCAGGGTCAGTGGACTCACTACCTGAGCTGCCTGTGGAGGTGTTAACAGAAGCCCCAAAGGCAACTGTAAAAGTCACACGGAGGGGCCTCAGGATGTCTCTGGGCATCCAGGTGCTGCTGATGGACACACCCAAGGTCTTGAGTCACCAGTGAAAGGTTTTCTATCTTTCTTTTTTTTTTTCTTTTTGAGACAGAATCTCGCTCTGCCACCCAGGCTGGGGTGCAGTGGCGTGATCTCGACTTACTGCAACCTCCGCCTCCAGGGTTCAAGCGATTCTCCTGCCTCAGCCTCCTGGGTGACAGGGATTACAGGTGCCCACCACCACGCCTGGCTAATTTTTAAAAATCTTTTTTAGTAGAGATGGGGTTTCAACGTGTTGGCCAGGCTGGTTTCGAAATCCTGACCTCAAGTGATCCGCCCACCTTGGCCTCCCAAAGTGCTGGGATTACAGGCATGAGCCACCGCGCCCAGCCACCCGTGAAAGGTTTTCTGAACTCAGCTCTTCACCTCCACAGCCAGAAGGCGTGGGACCTAATGGGTTAGTCTGTCTCCTGGGCCAGCCGGGCACCCTGGCCTATGCTCCTGGGTCCAGGTCCTCAGCGAGCTAATTCCTGCACCCAGACCATGGCATGGGCTGGCTCCCCTTCCTCCAACACTCTTCCCCATCACTTGTCCTGGCTTCCTCATCCGGCTTAAATGTCCCTTCTTTAGAGAGACCTCCCTGACCCCCCAACACCCTGTAGCGGGGTCCCCACTTGTCCCACTCCCAGCACTATCCTTTACAGTACGTTTCACTTTCTGGAATCACGTCTGTCTTGGTTCCATTGCTCAGTGTCTGTGTCTCCCACCAAGGAGCACAGCTGCTTGGTTCACTGCTATCTCCCTAGTGCCTGGCACATGGCAGACCATCAGTGAACCTGCAATGAAACCAAGGTGCTTGTGCCGCTTCCTGTGTGCCCGCTGCTGCACCGTCCGGCTTTGGCATGCATAGCCTACCACAGACACCGTGAAAGGATGCTGGAGAGCTCACAAAGGGCTTAGTTTTCACTCGGCCAGTGGTACCTCCCAGGCTGGGGAAGCAGGAGGATTTGCCTGTGTGGGACCTCCGTAAGCTGAATACTCCAGCCGCACAGCTGAACCCAGGTTAGGATTTTATCCTTCTTTGTATGTCATTTGCATGGCTCAGCTCTGAGCTCTGTGCTTCCTCTTCTGGCTTCCAGAGCTGAACTGCAGCTTTCTTGGCATCCCTTTACGGCCTGGCCTGACTGGCCAGTGAAGGGATCTGCCCAGAAGGGGTGAGTGCAGTGACATGCCCTGGGGCCAGGGGCGATGATGGCAATGACTGTAGCAGGACAGCTCTTGCGTGTTGGAGGCTTACTCAGCGCATCTGCCACAGCATTTTATCTTCCCAAGAGCCCCATGAGGCTTTAGCACCACTATCATCCCATTTTACAGATCAGTCAATGGAAGTTTGGAAAAGTTAAAGTGTTTGCCCAAAGTCACATAGTTAAGCAAATATCAGAGTCCAGGTTTGAGTGTAAGTCTGTTGGATGCCGGAGCCAGGCTTACTCACTGTGCCAAATCACCTTCCGTGGCTTCCCCAGAGACCCGGGAGCCCTCATACATAACTAAGAAGCTGGGCTGGCCTTGCTGGGGGCTCTCAGTTCCCCATACGGGGCTAAAACCCTCCTGAAATTCCCACTTCAGTGACTTTCCAGCTCAGCTAACCACCCCTTGGATTCTCCTCAGTAGGATGAGGAAGGAGGGCAGGGTAGGTCTTTGAATGACAGGTAACATTGCCAAGCCCCAGAGGAAGGAAAGAAAAATGGCAAAAGTGGAGGTTAGGGCAGAAAGGAAACAGGTGCCTGTGACCTGGGCACCCAATCAGAGGGAGCACCCTCCAAGCATATTGAGGGAGTTCCTGTGGCCTTCTCATCAGGAACACGCTCCTGCCCCATCCCTGGAGGTTTGGAAAACACAGCCCTGGAAATTCAGAAAAAGTCCTCCAAGTGATTCTGATTTTCCCCTCAGGGTCTTCCTGCCCAGCCCACTGGGGTCTGACCACTCCCTGGGTACTTGGTGATGCTCCCCACTGCCCAGTGGGGAAAGCAGATCCCTTTCCACTTCTCTGCTCCCATCCCTGACCCCTTACTTCCCACACCTCTGTCCTGTTCTGCTGCAGGGGTGCTCTGTCCTGCTACTCAGATGTGGCCCTCCAGACGCCGTTCCTACCCTGGAGGCAGCTGTAAGGCCCCTGGTGCTGTTTCCACAGCACCTGATCTGTAGCTGGGCTGGGCTGATCGCGCTGCACTGTGAGCACCCATTGTCTTTACTGGACCAGGTGCTTTCTAGGAAGTGAGCTCGACAAGCTGACCAGTGTCTGTCCCCCATGCAGGCAATGACCCAGGATGCAGCCAGGGGCCACGACATGCACGGAGGACCGCATCCAGCATGCCCTGGAACGCTGCCTGCATGGACTCAGCCTCGGCCGCCGCTCCACCTCCTGGTCAGGTAGGTCTGAGGGAGCCCGGGAGGCGTTTGAGGGCTCAAGGAAGCCTCAGGGGCCACGATGGGCTCTGGACCAGGCATGGAAGCTGGTAGATTCTAGGTCAAACCCTGTCTGTGTGACTTGGGCAAGCCCCAGGCTTCACCTGGGCAGGTGCCCGGCACAACACTTGATGTCGTCAAACCTCAGTATCCGGCACTTTCTCCCTTCTCCCATGGCATCTTCCTCATCCTACTCAGGGCTGCCTTTTGCTTCTGGAAGAATCCATTGAATCTGCTTAGAAAACCACAACTGCTGATTCTGAAAAAGCAGCTGGGAATCCACAGGCAGCTCTCCCCAGAATTCTCCCGTTGGTTTGCTTCTGGTTCCCTCATAGCCCTATCCTTCTCTTCCCTGTAGAATAAGGGAAAACTCAGCAGAGCTGCGGAGAGCAGGAGGGCCCTGTGTTTCCCATCTCCCAGGACTGAGAAATAGGATGTCTGCAGTCCCGGGCAGTTGTGTCTCTGAAGGCTGGTGCCTGGCTGTAAATAATTCCTTATGCTTGTAGAGCTTTTTCATGCCCCGTATCTCACTGGCCTCCCTAACTTCTCCGTGAGTAGCCACCCAGTGCTCCTTGAACATACCTGGTCCCTCCCTACCCCAGTACCTTTGCACCTGCTGCCTGCAATTCTTCCCTGGGAACTGCACATAGCTGGCTCCTTCTCATCCAGGTCTCAGCTCAAATGTCTCTTCCTCCGAGAGGCTGTCCTTGGCTTTTGGAATGCGAGACAGACCTGGATTAAAGCTATCTCCCATTGGCTTTACAACCCTACGCAAGCCACTCACCCTCCCAGAACCCTGGCCCTACTTGCCTTGTCTGCAAAATGGGAATAATAACAATGGAACCACTTTCCTGAAGGGACAGTGGGAGCCTCAATGAAGATAATGTATTCAGAGGCCTAGCACTGTATTGGCACATAGTAGGTGGTCAATAAATGGTAGTTTTCTTTCTTGCCTCCTACCCAGGTTTTGATGGAGGCTAAGCTCATAGGGCTGGGGAGAGGGATATCATTAAGCAAAAGAATATAAAAATATCTGATCTTTGCAAATTATCTGACAACCTGTGACCACATGGACACATTATTAGAAGCCTCCAGAACTTTGGAGGGAGCCTGTACACGTGAGAGGTCCTGGAGCCTGAGCTCCACGAAGTTCAAGTTCAATCCATTTCCACTCCTGGGGCTCTCACTCCCCACCCCACACACACATACACACAGCCCCTCCCTGCTCTTCCGCCCCGGGCCGTCCCTTTAATTTTTAGGGGTTTACCCTTGCTGACTGCAGGGAAACAGAGATTGACAAAATAAGAAAGTCTGGGGAAGTTACAGAGTGACACAGTGCTCATGGCAGCTTTTAAAATAGAACTTATTTAGCTTCCCCTTCCTGGGCTCCATTGCCACTCCTGGGAAGCTCCACGGCTGCTGTAGACTCAGTCTTGTGTCTTGGGATGGAACTCACCGTGGCTCCTCTCTGTATTCTTCCAGCAGTTTCTGCCTCTGTTCTAACCTCCCTGCAACTCATAGGTACCAGAACCCACTGTAGGAAACCAGGGCAGAGGAGGTTGTGGAAGAACTGGTGCTCCCACAGGGAGCGGAGTCGTGGTGAGCTCATTATCCTCCAACGTGGATCCCAGCCCACATCTCCAATCCCTGTGCCTCTTGCATATGCAGGAACAGGGAACTTGTCATTATGTCTTGATGGGGCATGGTAGGGTTGAGTGTTGATCCAGCATCTTCTCCTAGATTCACTTACTTTAGAAAGGAGTGTTCCAGGCCCCGTGCGGTGGCTCATGCCTATAATCCCAGCACTTTGGGAGGCCAAGGCGGGTGGATCATGAGGTCAGGAGATCGAGACCATCTTGGCCAACATGTTGAAACCCCGTCTCTACTAAAATACAAAAATTAGCCGGGCGTGGTTGCGCGTGCCTGTAATCCCAGCTACTTGGGAGGCTGAGGTAGGGGAATCGCTTGAACCCGGGAGGCGGAGGTTGCAGTGAACTGAGATTGCGCCGCTGCACTCCAACCTGGGCGATAGAGCAAGACTCTGTCTCAAAAAAAAAAAAGAAAAAAAAAAAGAAAGGAGTGTTTCGGTGCAATACCGCAGAAGAATGTTCCAGCATAAATGCCCCTTCTCTACAATCCCTACCTGAGTGTGGCCGGAAAACACCAGAACTGACCCCCTTGCCTCTCTCTCCTTTTCAAGCTGGGCTGTGTCTGAACTGCTGGAGCCTGCAGGAGCTGGTCAGCAGAGACCCGGGCCACTTCCTTATCCTCCTCGAGCAGATCCTGCAGAAGACCCGAGAGGTGAGGGCGAGTCAGGAGCTGAAGGGCAGAGCTGGGGTCGGCCTCGTAGAGTAGAGAAATGGGTCCCAGAGAACATCATTCCTGGGTGCCTGGACCTCCAGAGGGGCTTGGCAAAGGCCCTGGGAACCTGTGAGTTTTGTGTTTCGGTAGTGCTTGCATGTGAGGGGTTTCTAGGAAGGGGTGCATTCCGTAAGAACACATAATACGCGAGCTAGGGTCCTGAGTTCAGCTACAGACATGGCTGGTAAGGCCAGGTATTGACTAGGGAGAGAGAAGACACTTTACCCAATTCCTTTCCTCAAAAAGATCCATAAAAACAAAGACACGAAAGAGAAAACTGATCGGAAAGGTAAACTGAGGCCTCCTCTTATTGTTCAGTCAATGGCTTTCATGACAAAGAAGAGGAATGTGTTTAGTGCTGAGCTGGGCTTGGGTTCCAGAATAGCTGTGAGTCCCGGAAGAGGATTTGTATAAAGAATTCTCTTTTATAAAGAATTCTCTTTTGTGGGGTGTGTGTGTGTGTGTGTGTGTGTGTGTGTGTTTTAATTATTTTAAATACATGTGATTTGGAAAACATGTCACTTTCCCTCTCAGTTACCTATCCCTGTAAGAAGATGCCCAAGGTTACACAGTTCTGACCCCACTATTTACCTGGTACTTTTTAACCCACATCATAAGCCAACCAGCTCAGAAGAGCTGAACCGCCTCGGGAGTGCATAACATATAAACCCACATGGAAAGTCTAGACCACCATGTAGCAATACAGGAGGGTTTCATAGAAAGGTCTGATCTGCAAGGCTTGGTAGACACATTGTCTATTAAGGGTAAAGAGAAGGAGAAGTCTCAATTTGAGCCTACTGAGCTCATCTAGCACAGAAGACATGATGGGGCTTTCTCTGTATCTCCAACCCCCACGAGTTCCAAAATGGACCGAGAAACCTTCTGACCAATTAATTCTAAATCATGTGGTGTGCACATGTGTGCATGTGGTGTGTTAGGTGTGGTAGGTGTATCAGAGAGGCAGTTCACAAAGGGATAAATAGAAGTTGTAAACTAATATGAAAAAGCAATAATAAAATGAATGCAAATGAAAACCATAATGAGACAAACTTTGCCTAACAAATTAGCTAAAAAACAAAAGGTAAAAGGCCAGGTACAGTGGCTTCTGCCTATAATCCAAGCACTTTGAGAGACTCAGGTGGGAGAGATGCTTGAGCCCAGGAGTTCAAGACCAGCCTGGGCAACATAGCAAGATCTCGTCTCTACAAAAAAATACAAAAAGTAGCCGGTTGTGGTGGTGTGCACCTGTAATCTCAGCTACTTGAGAGGCTGAGGCAGGATTGCTTGAGCCCAGGAGGTCAAGGCTGCATTGAGCCAAGATCGTGCCACTGTACTCCAGCCTGTGCAATACCCTATTTCTCTCTCTGTCTCTGTTAAAAAAAAAAGATAAAAACCAATGCAGGAAGAGCATGGTGAAACTGGTACTTTTATATATATAGATAGCATAAATGGCAAAATCCTTTTGGAAAGCAATATGACAATATGTCTCAAAGGTCATAAAAGTCTATAAACATGTTGACAATCTTTGTTGACTACACTTCTTGAACTCTTTTCTAGATAAATAACCAAAATTATAGAAAAAGGAGTGTGCTGCATAATAGTGTTCATTGCAAAATATGTAAAATACCAAGACAATAATCTTGAATGCTCACAATGAAACTAATAAGATGCTGGGCACGGTGGCTCACGTCTGTAATCCCAGTACATTGGGAAGGCAAGGCGGGCGGATCATGAGGTCCAGAGATCAACACCATCCTGGACAACATGGTGAAACCCCATCTCTACTAAAAAAAATTACAAAAATTAGCTGGGCTTGGTGGTGGGTGCCTGTAATCCCAGCTACTTGGGAGGCTGAGGCACGAGAATTGGTTGAACCCAGGAGGCACAGGTTGCAGTGAGCCAATATTGCATCACTGCCCTCCAGCCTGGTGACAGAG
>NW_012101310.1:314505-316809 GCF_000951045.1 Mandrillus leucophaeus | reverse complement strand
AAAAAAAAAAAAAGCAAGGCTAGAATGAGGAAGAACCACTGTATTCCGCTTCAGGGAGCCCTGGACCCCGTGAATGAGTCTCATTCCCTTTCTCGTCCTCTCCACAGGTCCAGGAGAAGGGCAGCTACGACCTGCTCACCCCCCTGGCCCTGCTCTTCTATTCCACTGTTCTTTGTGTAAGTCCAGGTGGGCCAGGATGCGGGAGGTGAGGGAGGAGGGGGAGGAGTGACCTCTCTCTGGGGCAGAGCCCTCACACCTCTGGAGAAAAGCAGAGAGAGAAACTGTCAAGCAGCGGCATGTGAAATGGGTTTCAACCTTTAGATGGCTTCAGAGCAGCCACCATGAAAGGCTTCCAGTGACTCCATGTGGCCGCCATAGTGCCTGGCATCTCTGGGCTCCCATGGAGGAACTGCTGCCACTGTCTGTTCACAAGCCACAAGAGATATTCTATGTCCACCTCATTCTTCACCTCATTCAGTCACCCAATGTGATCACCCGCTGTATTCACCAGACAGGGGGCACCAAATGTGTACACTGACTGAATCCATCCTCAAAAAATAAACATTTACCTGTAATGAGACTATTTAAATAAAGGTGGTTTGGGCATTGAAGACCACTATCCATAGCAATTGTCAGCAATGGCACCATTGACCAGTAAGGGGACAGCCTTTCAGAGAGGCTCACTCAAGCACTGGGTAAAGCAAGTCCCTTCCAGTAGAGACACCCCGGGTGCCATCTTGCCCATCTGAAACTCATTCCCTGTGGGTAACTTCCAGTTCCACCTGACCTTGTCCTGGGACACACTGCTGCCAGGAAATGTGTGTCTTTTGTGGAATATTCCAGAAAGGGAGCAGAGGCTGTTTGGGACTATCTGAGCCTTTTCTCACCTAGATCTCTTTGCTTGTTGCCTGCCTCCATCCTAGACACCACACTTCCCACCAGACTCGGATCTTCTTCTGAAGGCAGCCAGCACCTACCACCGGTTCCTGACCTGGCCTGTTCCTTACTGCAGCATCTGCCAGGAGCTGCTCACCTTCATCGATGCTGAACTCAAGGCCCCAGGTAAGCATTGAGGCAGCTGGCACGGGGGGCAGGGTTCACAAGGTCAGAATGCTTCCAACTCCTCTGAAACTGTTCTTTGTGACCCTCCTTACCTTGCATTCTTTGGTTCATCTTTGCCCGTGCCTTGGTTCACAACCATGGGGTCTCCTCTTCACAGCACCATCAAGCATCTGATGGTTGAATCCACACAAGATGAAAGTAAACAAGGGAGGTAACTCGAGGAGGGATTCTTAGGGGAAGCAGGAGCGAGCACTCAAGGCAAGGAGACCCCAGTCCTTGGCCTGTGCCTCTGGTTAGTCAAGGGGTCCCCAAGGCTGCCCAGGTCAGACAGAGAAGCCCCCAGGATGCTGACAAGAGGCCTTTGCATGTTCTCTGTGCCCCAGGAACAAGTAAGTAATTCCGTGTGTGGGTTGATGCAGTTTGGGTCGGGGAAGGTGGCTGGTGCTAGGAATGATGGCCACTGTGACAAGTGTGGACAAGACCCGGGACTCAGTTTTCATGCATGTGCGGGGTCTGAAAAGTAGGAGTTCAGGAATTGCAGGTGCTGTCATAAACATGCAAATCAGGTCTAAGGAAGCTATGATAGTGCAGGAGAAAACATTATCAAGTGTGATTTACTGAGAAGTGGCTCAGTGAATCAGTACTCAAAGGAATAAATTCACAAAAGCACCTCAATAGATGCCTCTAAAATATTTCATAAAATTCATCACCATTCCTGATATTCAAAACCCCTCAATATATGGAAACGATTACTCTAGAAGTGCTTTTAATATGGCAACAGCCCAAGGTAAAATACTAGAGGCATCTTCTTTAGAGCCAATAATCTTCCTCTTTTGGCTTATCGGTATTTTGCCTATGCAAAAAGACAAAAAAAAGAATGCTGTTTCTCTTCTGAAGATGAGAAATTTTAATTAGTTGGAGCTCAAACAATTGGTTTTCTGTCAAGACTGAGAGAATCCCCTGAACAAAGAACTGTCAGAACTAGAAAACAGGTAGCTAAGAGCTTTTTTATAAACCAGCATTAACCAGGAAGAAAACATAATTTTAAAAAATTTACAATAGTAATTAAAAATAGAAAATAAAATTTTAATAACTTATATAGAGAAAACAAACTTTGCTGAAGAATGAATAATGGAAGAATCGTATTGCTGGGTTGAATCAATATTGTAACGAGACCAGGTGCTAGGAAAATAAACACAACCACAATCGAAATAACAGGATATTTTAAAAATTTATAAAATA
>NW_012101310.1:310198-311585 GCF_000951045.1 Mandrillus leucophaeus | reverse complement strand
CCCTCCAGCCTGGTGACAGAGTGAGACTCCATCTCAAAAAAAAAAAAAAAAAGAAAAAAAGAAACTAAGAAAGTAATAAGTTATGGAGGTCTACCAGAAGGAGTATAATGCAGCTAAAAATGATGGATATTATCCAAGGGCATAAACAAAATTTAATATATGATACAATTACATCAGTAAGATTTGTTAAATGGTTTAGGGAAAATTGACTAAACATTTGGAAAAAGATAGAGTGAGATCCCCAACTGACACCATACAGCAGGTGAAATTCTAGTTACATGAAATATGTCTCCTTTTTTTTCTTTTTTTTTTTTTGCGGCAGAGTCTTAGCCTCCCGAGTAGTTGGGATTACAGGCGTGCGCCACCACCCCTGACTAATTTTTGTATTTTTAGTAGAGACGGGGTTTCGCCATGTTGGTCAGGCTGGTCTCGAACTCCTGGCCTCAAGTGATCCACCTGCCTCGGCTTCCGAAAGTGTTGAGATTATGGGCATGAGCCACTGCGCCCAGCCTAAATATTTCCATTTCAGAAAATGAAGTTTCAAAGAAAATAAGAAAGTATATATGAATATTTACATGATCCTTGCATGCAAAAGCGAAAGTCCATGAAGGAAAAATCGACACCTGTAATTTCTGTACACGAAAAATATTTATAAAATTAAAAGGCAAACAACCAACTGCAAAAAAAAAATTTATAACACAAATAACAGGTAAATGTATAACAAGAAGGGAAAAAAGGGGGTCTTAGAGACCCTATAGTAAAACAGAAATTTACTTATAATACTATATGTAAAATACATTAGGAGTAAAAATATACACACAGCTTATAGCTTCGCAGACACAGGAACAGAAAACCAAACACCACATGTTCTCACTCATAAGTGGGATTTGGACAATGAGAACACATGGACACAGGGAGGGGAACATCACACACCGGGGCCTGTCGGAGGTTGGGGGACAAGGGGAGGGAGAGCGTTAGGACAAATACCTAATGCATGCAGGGCTTAAAACCTAGATGATGGGTTGTTGGGTGCAGCCAACCACTATGGCACACATATACCTATGTAACAAGCCTGCACGTTCTGCACATGTATCCCAGAACTTAAAATAAAATTTAAAAGAAAAGAAAATACACAGGGCAAAAATGGTGTCAGGAGAGGGACATTCAAACAGCTGTGGTTGGGTTTGGGAGGCGAAATTGTGAGTGTTTTTGTTTACGTCTATTTTCCAAATATTTGTCATGTGATTACACTACTTTTCACTTAAAAAAAAAAAAAAGCAAGGCTAGAATGAGGAAGAACCACTGTATTCCGCTTCAGGGAGCCCTGGACCCCGTGAATGAGTCTCATTCCCTTTCTCGTCCTCTCCACAGGTCCAGGAGAAGGGCA
>NW_012101310.1:282756-306995 GCF_000951045.1 Mandrillus leucophaeus | reverse complement strand
ATTTCTATCTAAAAAATAAAATTAAGAGTTCTAACTCAAACATAAAAATAACTTTTAGATACATTAGTGGTTTAGGTGTAGAAGACAAGACCACAAAAACTACAGAAGAAAAATAGGTTGCATGAGCCTGGAGTGGAGAAGAGCTGCCAAACATATTCCCCAGGGCAAAAATTATAAAGGAAAAGACTAACAGATATGAAAGCAAAAAATTTAAAGCTTTTCATACGGCAAGCCCACTTTGAGTGAAAGGTAAATGACAAACTGAGAAAAATATTTGCGATAAAAATTAATATATCAGGCTGGGTGCTGTGGCTCAGACCTGTAATCCCAGTACTTTGGCAGGCCGAGTGGGCGGATCATGAGGTCTGGAGATCAAGACCATCCTGGCCAACATGGTGAAACCCCGTCTCTAGTGAAAATACAAAAATTAGCTGGGCGTGGTGGTGTACACCTGTATTCCCAACTACTCGGGAGGCTGAGGCAGAGAATTGCTTGAATCCGGGAGGATTCAGAGGTTGCAGTGAGCTGAGATTGTGCCACTGCACTCCAGCCAGGTGACACAGCGAGACTCTGTCTAAAAAAAAAAAAATTAATATATCAAACCCATGAAGAGTGTTTTTTTTTTTTTTGAGTCCATTAAAAAATAGGCAAGCACACTTATGGAAATATGAATAAATATGATTCAACAACATCAAAAAAGAACCCCCCAAAATATTCACCCTCACTACTCATACAGAAAATGCAAAACTAAAGAGCAAAACTCTTTTTCCCCCTATCAAATTGGCAAAAATAAAAAAGAAAGAACAAAAATGCCAGCACTGGTGAGGAATGGGGGGCTGTGTTTGCTAAGGAATCAGAAAAAATATCCTTTCACCCAGCAAGTCTATTCCTGAATTTTATCCTGATGAATCCCTATGGATGTACAAAGATTCAGCTACAAAGATGTTCATCAATGCATTCTTGCTAATAATCAACCAATGCTAAAAAAACCTAAATATTGAACATGGTTGAGTACCCTGTGGCAAAGTCATTTGGTGAAATGTTATTCAATTATTAAAAACGATATTGTAGAAATAGTTACTGAGCTCAAAAGATGTTGAGTAACTAGTCGAACGAAAAAGCAGTCCCCCCAGTACTAAGTATGTTACAATCTCATTATTTTCTCTCTTGCTAATGGATACATGCACCAGACCAGGTTTAGTACTGGCAGTGTTTCATTCTCACCTCACACATTAAACACACACAGCATGGAAGTACCAAATCTTATTCCCCAACAACTTATGGACCCTAGAAAGCTCAAGACTGGCTTGTACATTTCTTTGGAAGGGTTCGTAACTTGCCTAACCCAACCAGTTACCTGATCTGTCTGCGCCCTATGCAGTCAGCTGACCTGTCTGTGCCTCGTCCAATCAGCTGATCTGCATGTCCCCAGTTAGTCAGCCGTCTGCTGTTGTCTGTCGTTACAAAGAGCAGAGCAGGTACAGCTAGGAGTGGCCAACCCCCAAGTCTACCTACAACCAGGTCCTCACCTTGTGGTAGAGACTTGGGTGGAGACTTAGGACGTCAGGAAGACCCTTAGGAGACGCTGGACTCTGAAAGGTAAAAGGTGGGTCTGCCAAGCCAGCATGCCAAGGAAAGGAACAAACCAGTTAAAGGAACAAACCCTAAAGGAACAAACCAGTTTAAGGTCACACTCCTTCATTCCCTCCCTCACTTCCTCCCACTGTCCCCCAGAACAAACAGACTTGGATGTCTTCTGAGCTTCTTTTCTTCCTTTCTACAATGCTCAGAGAAAGAATTTAAAATGCAAATGTCTTGGCAGGGCCTTGGGTTTCTACCCAAGACTGAAATGATTCTTTTTTATTTTGAAAAGGATAAGGGAGTTGGGGGGTTGGGGGAGGGGATTACCTGTGGGGAGACCACTTCCCAATTTCAAGTAGAACCAGCGGTCCCTCCTCACCTCAATGCACGCTATGCCTTGAGATGTTTTTGCAGGCGGCTGGGTAGAAACTCTGTTCTGGGCAGACAGAAAGCAGATGTGCCATGGAGGGGTTGGCGGTGGTGAGGCCCAGTTCCTGGAATGATAAAATGTAAAGTCTGCAGCACAAGGACCAGGCAGGGCAGCGACTGGAGCCGGAAGTAGAATGAGGGTCCTTTGGCCTCAGAGCAGGGGCGATCCTTGGAACCATCACTCACTGCTGACGGCACATCCTTCCCGGGACCATGTGAAGCCTCAGATATCCTGGTGACCAATGAGAAGTCAGATGCCCCAAGAGGGCAGCTCAAGCCAAGTACCCATGGTAGGAACCTCTCCTCTTCCAGGGAAAGCAGAACCAAAATAGGAAACGATCAACTCTCCCTCGTTTCTGGGAATCATTTTCAAACAGTTCCAAAACCTCACACATATATAAATATAGAGTGAGCCTGTGCCCACTCATTCATGAGGAGAGCAGCACGATGATACAGCTGGGTTATAGGAGGATACAAGAAACTGAGATGAGCTCCTCCTGGAAACTAGAGTGAGATTCAAAGTTAGAAACCAAATAGTTAATATCACAGAGGGGAAGAAAACCATAATCTTTGAGGTTATCTTTTCTACTGAACAGAAATCTCTTGCTACTTATCTCACATCCACCAGTTAACCTTCAATTTTAAAGAAGCTAAGCCCTAATCCGTAACAAATAGTTAAACAAAATTACCTTCTACATGACCCTTAAATGAGCTTTTTGAAAAATGCTTTCGTATGATTTTTTTTTTTTTTTTTGAGATGGAATCTCGCTCTGTCACCCAGGCTGGAGTGCAGTGACGTGACCTCGGCTCACTGCAACCTCCGCCTCCTGGGTTCAAGAGATTCTTCTGCCTCAGCCTCCCCAGTAACTGGGACTACAGGCATGTGCCACCATGCCCGGCTTATTTTTGTATTTTTTGTAGAGACGGGGTTTCACCATATTGGCTGGGCAGGTCTCGAACTCCTAACCTTGTGAGCTGCCCACTTCGGCCTCCCAAAGTGCTGGGATTACAGGCGTGAGCCACCGTGCCCGGCCTTTCCTATGATTTTTAACAGGCCTGCAGTCATCTTTGTACTCAATTCCTGAGTCCCTCCCACCCCCAGTTAAGTGGAGAGAGGGCTAGGATGGAGGCCAGGGAACTTGAACGCTTGAAGGAGAGACTGAATAACTTAGTGGCTTCTAGTCCTTGGGGCCAGATCGTTGTACTTGCAAATCCTGGGTCTGCTACTCACTAACTGTGGGCCTTCAGCAAGACATTTAGCTTGTGAGCTTCAATTTCCTCATCTGTAAAATGGGTGTATAGCAATGCCTCCCTGTCAATACAGTTCGTGAGGATTAACGTTGGCCTCATTGATTTCACAGTGCTGAGGGCAGTAAGGGTTGCAGTGGTGTTAGCTTAGAAGGTAGGTCCTGGTAAAGTCACAGGAAGAAATGAGAAGGGACGCGGGGAGGTGAGGCCCCCACCCGTGAAGTCTTAGGGACCCAGTTGCCATGGAAATGAATGAAACAGTTTATCCTGCTTTGATGTGGCTGGGTGGCAGAGGAAGTGGGCCTGTTATCAAGGCTGGGGGCCTCCCCCTGCTTCCTGACTCCACCCCCATATGATCGTCCAGTGCCTCGATTCTGGAGGTAGCAGGAAATCTCACGTCAGTGCCACCGGGTCCGGCCCACCACAGCCCTCTTGGGGTCAGCCCACATGTTTATTGAATATTTACTCCATGCCTGCATAGCTGTGCCGACCACAATACTTTCCTGCAAAGAATGTATCTGTAAAGCTGGGGGATGACACTGGGCATCTTACGTGCAAACCACTCTGCAATTTTCAAAGCACACAAACTTCAAGGATCGCGTCTCGCCTGTAAGGGAAGAAGGAAAAGTCATATTCTTCTCATTATAAAATGGGAAATGATTTTGAGAAAACCAAGTTCAGTATTTCTTGTTCAAGATACAAAGTGAAGTATGAAAGAGGCAACATGAACCCTCGTATGACAAAGACCTGTACTTCGCCACTTATTAGCTGATGATCTTGGACAAGTTCCTTAGACTCTCTGAGCCTCCTGGTCAAAAGCAGGATTATAATTATCATTGATGATGATGAGGAGGAGGACAGCAATGATGCCAGGGTTGTCTACGGCATATGAAGCACTGTCACAGGTTCGTCCCGTCTAACCCTCAGAACACCTCCATGGGTAGTTACTATTATTCCCATTTTTCAGATGCTGAAACTGAGGGCTCGACATTTATGTAACTTGCTCCCAGTCACAGAGCTGACAAGAGCTCTACCACTCGAATCCATATCTCTTTGATACCAAAAGGCATATCATATCCTTTTCACATTTGCATAAATCTGTGTTTCTACCAAGAGGCCTGACAGATGGCTGCATGACCCTGGGTTACCCAGCCTGTCTTTTTATAAACATTCCCCCTTTGGGGAATTTCTCCTGCCCCTTTCCCTTTGGGATGCTTAATATGGCTTCATACCCTTTGATCTCCTATCAAATGAGGAACAAACCTGGGTTAGGTCAGTTTTGCTTATGAACAGGTGGCAGGTGAATTCAGAATGTTCTTCAGTGGTGAGACGTTTCTCTTGGGACATTACTGATCACAGACATTTGCGTTTTATACTTTTTGTCTCTGGTTATGGAATGAAAGGTTAGACCTCTTGAAGGATGTCAAACATCATTGACTAGTAGGTGGGGGAGGTTTAGGGAAAAGAGTAGAGGTCGGTGTTCCAGAAATCACAGGGTGTGATCAGTTAGGACTGAGCTGGCTGCCTATAGCAGAAAGCCCCAAACAACAATGCCTTAAACTCACAGGGGCTAGTTTTCTCTTACACACACACACACACACACACACACACACACACACACACACACCACACACACACCACACACAATCTGTAAGAAGGCAGGCCAGCATTGGCATGGTGGTCCCATGAACATCCTAGACCAGCCTTCTCTCATCTTTCCGCTCCACCATCCTTAGCAAGAGGCACCATCTTCAAGGTTGCTTCATGGTCTAGGATGGCTGCTGGAGCGCTGGCCATCATGTCCACATTCCAGTTAACAGAAAGAAGGAGGTGAGGGGAGTTGCACCTAAAACATTCTGCAAGGGAGGCTGAGAAATTGACTCATCAACTGGGTACAATGCCCAGTGTCTCACTCAGTGGATATTGAGTAGATGCCTAGAAGTCCCTGCCACATGTGACTTACTCGTAAGAGTAGCCCATAAGGCCCGGATTGGTCCTGTTAGGGTGACTATCACTAGGGTGCTGAAAGGGTGTTATGAAAGGGCCTCATCTCGCTTCGCCCCCACTAGCCCGGTGGCTCTGCAAAGCTGCAGACCTCATCCTGCAGGCATTTCCGTGGGGTCATTGCACTTGTTCAGAGCAGCATATGTCTTGTGGTGGCACTGAACTGTCATTCCAAGAACTCACATCTCCTCTGCCTGCATGGAGGCCTGCCCAGTGGGTTCCTTCTCCCCAGTATTTTCCTCTTGGCTTTCTAGCCACATTGCTTCTCACCTTCCACGTCTCTGCTCCTGCATTCCCGGTGGCCAGGGATTCCAGCCTCCCTTGTTATGTCCTCTCCTCCTTTGTCTATTCACCTGAAAGCTGTGCTTCACCTTCCTACCCAGGCCCTGCTGAGGCCCACAGCCATGAGTTTCCAATTCCTCCAGTCTCTCTGGAGTCCAGGATCCTGGAGATGGGGAGCAGGAAGGCACTGCACATGGGACCCCCAGTGAGGAGGGAAGTGTAAGAGAAACCAGGCTGTGGAGAGCGGTGTGCCTGGTGTTTGCTTCAGGGTATGACGTAGGTCAAACTGTCCACCGTGAGTTGATATTAATTGTAGATGCTGGAGAACCAAACCTGACCAAGTCTCATTTGGAGACTGCATTGCCGTTGGGGCCGGGCCCTGATTCCACTCTGTGGATTCCGTGGAATCTTGGTGTTCCCCTTGTAAGAGGAAACTGAGTCAGATGTGGCTGCTGCCTGCCTCCCCCAGGCTCAAGTACCCACATGACCCTCAGCATGGACCTGTCTATCAGTGTGTTGCTAATACCAGTGCTGCTTGATGGCAGATGTAGTGATTTTCATGTGTCCTGGATCTTCACAGTCAGCTGTTCTGTGAAGAATCCCTATCTATTTGCAACTTTGAAAAAGAGTGGAAGCTTTGATGGGCAAACAAGCTTGATGGCGAAGGGTCTTGGACAACTGGGCCAGGAGTTTGACCTTCACTATGCCTGTGTTCTGCCTACCCACCCCATTCTTTCCTATATGGGGTGACTCCTCTCGATTTCTTACTTGCTAGGGCCTGATGCAGGAACAACCCAGGCAAGGTTTTTGTTTAGCCCTTGCACCAATCTTGATCCAAGAAGCTAAACTCAGACAGTTGTTTCCATCTGCTAAGGTGACCAAGGAAGGCTGTGATCTAAGATCAAAGGGAGAGAGGAGTCTATTGATCCGAGGCTCCCCAGTGTAGCTTCCCTGTTTGGGGAGTGGAGGGTGGAGTTAAGGGTGGTCCCGAAACTGATATTGCACACCCCCACTTAGCATTCATGGCCTCCGTGGCATCACCAGGTAACACTGTGAAAACCAAGCCCGTGGAGGATGCTGGGAGATATTCCCAACCTCACAGCATAGAGCAGCAAATGGGGACTCAGCGGTACAATTTCTAAGCCAGGTTCAAAGGAGTGAGTCTGTACAAAAGTTTGTAGGATCAGGGCCTCCTCCACACTGCACAGTCTTTTCTAATTTGTTCCCAGCTCAGGCCCCAGCCCACCAGTTAATTACCCAAAACTCCACACCCCATGCATGCTAAGCAGGGGGGTCCATTACCAAGAGAGACCCAGGAAGGGGGTTGACAGTGTTTTTGGGGTGATGGCAGGAGTTTATCTGATGATCGTAGGCTCTGCTTGGAAACTGTTGGTACCTTGGGTATTCAGCACCGGCCAAACAACTCGGAAAATAACTCTCTCTGGGTCAGGGTGTGCCAAGAGGTACTGGCCTCCTAAATATCCCCCGTTAAAGCAACAGGATACATACAGCAACAGTCGCATGGAGTCCACGTAGCTCATACGAAGCAGCTTCTTGTTCTAACTGTAGCACAATCCGAAAATGAGACGAAGGCACATGAATGTAGATGTGAGAGATTGCTCTTCATCCTAGAGATGAGAGGACATGAAGGAGCTTCAAGGTTGTCCACAGTACCAGGCACTCCAGAACAAAAGTTCAAGCAGCGTGATGATGAACCGTTGGGTATGGCGACGGGGAAAACGTTGCCAAGCTTCAGGAGAGCAAGGTCAGGAGGGCAGAGGCATCGGAAGCCAGTGGCTGGGCGTTTTGGAAGAAAGCTGATGTGGAGGGAGAACGACATCACATCACAGTCCACTGCTTCCTGGAGTGCGACCGCCTGGATGACCTGGGTCAACAGAGGCAGAAGTGGCAGTGACGAAATGGGGTCAGCAGGGTGTAGGTTACCTGTTAAAAGCATTAAATAGTAGAAGAAAAGAGAAATAAGGTCAAGAGAAGATTTTGCGTGTCTGTGTATTTTACGGTCAGGGAGATGGGGGATATCTGTTTGTCTCCACTACGGTAACTACGGTAACTACGGTAACTATGGTATTATGTTGGGGTGGTTGGAGAGTGGGTGAGGATCTCTTCTCTGTAATGCATGTGAGTGGCCACCAGATGGTGTCCCAAGTCCTGATGTAATAGCCACTGTGTCAAGGACTTTCCTGGCAAAACGGATCAAATGTTAACTTCTAAATATGTGATGATTACATAAAGTAAACATCATACAAAAGGCCCAAAATCAAAGCAATTAGGTCCCAAGTTAGAAGAGCATTATATGGTAATTTTCTGCCTTTCACAGTCTTTCTATTTATAGCTGTCTTTAACCCCCCGGTCCAGACTTCCACTTCTGAGGGGACGTCCTACAGGTTCCCAGCTCAGTCCCAGTTCAGGGTGGCCCTGCTCTGGATGGGGACTACCCCGGGCCTATTTCCAAGCTATGACAAGAAGGCGGCCCACCCCGCTGGGTCCCCAGCCCCTGCTCTGTGAGGGAGTGAACCTGTGCTTCCTGTTTCACCTCCTCATCGTGGTGGAAACAGAACTGAACGCACACTGTAAAGCAACTACTGTGCAGAACGGAGTCAAGTTGCAGAAACAAAAGGAAAACCTTTGGTGTGTTTCTTCTCAGCATTTGGAAGTCAGAGGAGACAGAGAGGGGGAAGGGCCGGGGAGAAAGGGGATGTGGACTGGGAGCAGAGCCTGGGATGCAGCTGCCTCAGAGCAGAGAGGACGCCAGGCCAGACCGCGATCCTTTGAGAGGACTCGGGACTCCAGGCAGAGATGGGGAGGCGCAGGTGTGGAAACTCGAAACCGGCTGCCTGGCTGGAGCTGAGGCAAAGTGGTTGGGCTGACAGGTGCCTGGCATAGCGGGAAGGCACCCAGGACCGGGAGAGGGGATGGCGGCAGGGACCCAGGAGTAGCCCGGCGGCATGAGACGCGGCAGCCTCCTGGGCCCAGGTTCTGCCTCCCACGATGCTCTCCCTCCCAGTCTCTGAAGAGAGAAACTTTAAGTTGGTCAAGCTGTGATGGGGCCTGGGAATCATAGACTGTTAAAGGCCTCAGAGACCACTGATCTAATCTGCCCCTTCCCAGGAGAAACTGAGGCTCAGGGATTAAGTGACCCAGCAAAGAGCTGGAATAGAACTCAGGCTTCTGACCCGGGCTCTCACCCTGGATTCCTTTCTCTTTAGCTAGGCTGCCTCCAAGCCTGGGGCCAGGGCCTGAGCCACCAGGGGAGTGGCAAGCTCTTAGGAAGGGAGGGCAATCGGAGAGGCCATGGGAATCCAGAGGACAGCGAGGCCCAGGACGAGTTTTGGTGTTGGAGGCGAAGGTGGGGATATGACTCGTGAGGTGTAAAAGGATGCATAGAAGCAAACTGCTAGGCACGCTGGAGGAGCCACTGAACAGCCCCTCTCCAGGTTCTCCTGAGCTCCATCTGGGAACTTCCAACCTGATTGTCCGGTGCTTGGCTCGCCACGAAGCACAAGGACGATGCTGAAGGAACTGACCAGCCCATGAACTCTTTTCTTGTTGGCCCACAGGGATCTCCTACCAGAGGCTGGTGAGGGCTGAGCAGGGTCTGCCCATCAGGAGTCACCGCAGCTCCACCGTGTGAGTGCTCTTGGGGGACGGAGAAACAGAGGGAAGGGAGTTTGGGACCCCTGCACTGTTCCACCTTCACCCTCCTCCCCCACTCAAACATCCAGTACCCCGCCCCCCGCCCCCCCACCATCCATCCCAGTCAGCAACAAACAGGCTTCCAGGGAACTGGGAACTCCTGGCACTGCTGGTGATACTTTGTGTCCAGGTTTGTTTTTCTAGGCTGAGGGTCTTTCACCAGATTCTTAAAGAGGGCCGCATCAATTGTGCCAGGTGTTAGGCACACAGTTCCCCCACTTTATCCATTCTTTTCAGATGAGGAACTGGAGGTCAGAGAGGCCAAGCAACTTCCCCAAGGTCACACAGCGAGCAAGGGTCTGAGCCACAATTTAACTCTCAGGCTTATTCAGAAGCCCATGGTATTTCCACAGTCTCTTTCTGCCTGTTACTAAAACAGTGTTTCCAAACTTTTTTGACCAGGACCTACAATAAAAATCCATTTTATACGACATCCTGGTACACACACACACACACACACACACACAGAGACATCCTGGTACACACACACACACACACCCCTGAAACGAAATGTATCCCACACACACACACACACTCCTGAAACGAAATGTATCCCTGCTGCGTAGGATGAGCTCTATTCTATTCTATTTCATTTAAGAAACAAATTCAGCTCCCCCAGATGACTTCATTACTCACTCCTGGGTCCTCACCTGCAGTTTGAAAAGCACTAGAGAGGGGGTGCCCATTCGGAGGACCCTCTGCAGGCCTCGAAGAGTTGGGTGCTGCCTTGCCTTGACATGTTGGGAGCCCAGGGACCCCAGCCTTCACCAGTGCAGAAATTATAGGCCCCTGGCCCTCCCCATTCCCAGCCCCAGGGGTTCACTTCCCACTCACTCCCCTGAGCAACACTTCTTGATTTCCCTCTAGGTAAAAACAAGCACAAACAAAATGATAGATGTTGAGAGAGGGAAAGGATGCTAACATGTTGTAGTTTAGTAAGTAAATAAGATGCCTCTGGGGGAGCTGGGGCAGGTGGGCTGATGAAGAATCATCAACGCCTCTTAGACCCTTTCTCGACCTCCAGGCGCCATTCTAAGCGCAGTTACGCAGTTACGTGTGCTGACTCATTTAATCCTCACGTTAACCCTGTGAGAAGGGGAGTTTTCACATCAGGGAAGTGAGGCACTGAGAGATTTGTAGAAAGAGCTTACAGTTGGGAGATGGTCTCACTTTCATTATCTATAAATTGAGAATGATGATAAATTATGCGGCAGAGAAATTATGTGAGCTGGTGAGGGCAGGGGCTCAGCTGGGCTCGTTATAAGGTTATAAGGCGCTGCTTATGCAAGCCTACCTCCTTTTTCTTACAGATAGAGAAATCAAAGTTAGTTTCTTCCCAAATGATGGGGACTTTGACAGAGACTAGTCCTGTCTCTGCCCTGTCCCCGGGCACCGATGTCCACAGAGTCTGGAGGGAATGCTGCCTGCATAGGGCTCCTCTGCACTGGGTTTAAATGCAGAGTGTGGAACTGAGAGAGCAAGAGCCATCACACGCAGCTCATACTAAAGCATTTATGGATACAAAGCCACGATGGCTCGACTTTGCTTCGAGGTCATGCAGTGATGCAGGGGGGTTGGCAGGGGGGAGGTGAGAACAGCCGTGCGTTGTTAACTGTAAACAAAGTGATCAGTGCCTCAGAGCCCACGATTCTTTTAATTTGCGGTATGTTTGAAAGTTTCCACAATAAAGAAATGTAAACACTGGCACCAAGAGGGAATCTGGGTGTCCATCGGGAAGGGAGGTAGCAGTGGCCAGGCACACACTCCCCTCCCAGCCCACGAAAGCCTGTATCACGACTTTGGGCCAATTAGAAAAGGTGTCCCTCACGAGCGCAGGAAGAAGATGCACTCTGACTTGGCACCCTCTCCTCTGGGCAGAGGCAGCCCCACGCCACGAGGAATTTCATGCCCCTCTCGCCCCAGACCACACTGCACAGCGCCACGTCGCTGCCCGGCTCCCGCCGAAAACTGGTCACTTGGCTTCAAGTCACCTTGCCGAAAATAGGATCCTCATTTGAGTGATCTTTCGTCCACTCAGCTGTCTTATAGGAAAAAAATGGTTTTGTAAAAATTAAGTAAATTTAGTTTTAAAGAATTAAGTTCAATTTTGAAAAGATCTTTGAAAACAATAGCTGAAAAATGCTCAGCAGCGAACCCCACCCTTTCCCTGGGGACCTGGGTCCTGGAGCTGCTGCTTCTGTCCTGGCCTCCTGTGGTCACCTCCTCAAGCTCTGCCTGGGCTTGAGGAGGCCCTGGCCTCAGCGGAGCTGAGCACCAGCAGGCACGAGGTGGGTGGCTGTGCCGTGGCATGCTGCCCGCCCCCAGGTACCATAGCCGGTCCCCTGTGTCCCCAGCACCGTGCTGTTGCTGAACCCAGTAGAAGTGCAGGCCGAGTTCCTCGCTGTAGCCAATAAGCTGAGCACCCCCGGACACTCGCCTCACAGTGCCTACACCACCCTGCTCCTGCATGCCTTCCAGGCCACCTTTGGGGCCCACTGTGACGTCCCGGGCCTGCACTGCAGGCTGCAGGTATGTACCTGGGGCCTGGGGCTCTGGTGGAGCACCTCTCCGAAGAGGTAGCGCCCTCTCCCTGCTTCATCTCAGCCACGGTCTCCAGGGTACACTAGTCTCCGGCGCCCCAGGTGACATGGCAGGGTGGTGGCTGGAGGGCGGGCCTCGTAGAGGGGGTTTCTGGTGCGCTGGATCCTGACCAGTGGGGTGGCAGCCTGGGCAGTGGGGCCGGGTGCTGGTAACCGGTGCCTCAGAAGATGGCATGTGCCATAAGAACGAGAATGAGCTTCGGGCTGAAGACCTGGCCTCTAGGCCTGGCTCTGTCACAGGTCGGCTGTGTCACCCCACACAGCTTCTTCCCCTCTCTGGGGCACAGTGAGGAGCGCTGAAGTCCCTCCTGACTGTACTGCCTGTGGGCAGGGAGAGGCCTGGCTGCCTGGCCAGCTGTGGGTAGGAGATGGGTGATGAGGGTGGGAGGGGACAGATCACTGCCTCCCTCAGTATGAAGCTAGGAACTGGAACAGGTGGACAGCTAGCTCACGGTCCAGGAGCAATGCCCATCTCCTCCTGGGGTTTCAGGCCAAGACCCTGGCAGAGCTTGAGGACATCTTCACGGAGACCGCAGAGGCACAGGAGCTGGCATCTGGCATCGGAGATGCTGCAGAGGCCCGGCGGTGGCTCAGGACCAAGCTGCAGGCGGTGGGAGAAAAAGCTGGCTTCCCTGGGGTGTTAGGTGAGGCTCTTGGGAGAGTGAGGTTCTCCCACATTCCCCATGGCCTATTCTAGGTCCCAAGGTGCACGGTCCAGGTGGGCCTGGCGGCTCTGCTCCACACAGTCACTCAGGGACTCAGCTTTTTCAGTATCTCACTGCTCCGTCATCCCCTGGGGTGTCTGTCATTCCTATCTATAGGGGCAGGGTGGGGGTGCCATCATGATGGCAGCTTGCGGGAAGAGGAAAAGAGAGTGCTTATGAGGGCAAAGCCTGGGCTTTTCTGTTGAAAGTGATGCAGAAGCTGGGCACATCACTTCCGCACATGTTCCTTTGAGCCCGCCTTGGTCACGTGGCCACATCTTGCCCCAAAGGATCCTGGGAAACATCCTGTCTGCAACTCCATTACCGTAGAAGGGAGCACAGATTTTGAGGAGCCGTTCGCATGCCCTGTTACAATATTTCTCATAAAAACCTTCTGGACTAGTGGTATTATTCTCCCATGGGCACATTGTAAAATGAGGCTCAGAGGTTGTGGCTTGGCCACGTTCGCACAGCTCATAAAGGGCATGCCTTGAAAGAAGGGCCCTCTGGCTGGGAGCCCGCACCCTGGCTCTAACTCAGCCTCAACCTATCCAGCTATGCATCCTTGTGCCGATGCTGTCCCATCTCTGGTCTTTTCTCCAAGGCAAGGGGACTGGACTGGCCAATCTCCAAGGCCTCTTCCCAGCCCTCTTCTCCTATCCTCCCTGTTCTTACAGACACTGCAAAACCAGGGAAGCTCCATACCATCCCCATCCCTGTCGCCCGGTGTTACACCTACAGCTGGAACCAGGACAGCTTTGGTAAGGAGCCGGGGCCCTGGTGACACCCATGCCCCACACTGTCAGAGCTGTCTTTCTGGTCCTGGGTCCGTGCAGCTCCCACCCCGTCCCCAAAGCTCTCCCATCTGTGCAGGCTCTAAGCAGAGCAAGGGGCAGTGCTAGGAGTCCTGGGCTGGCCCTGAGTCCTTCTGCTGTCTCCCCTCCAAAGGGAATATGGAAGGGGATTTGGGGGCCCAGACACCCAGACAGTGCTGGCCTTGCTTCCCTGCAGACATCCTGCAGGAAATCCTGCTCAAGGAACAGGAGCTGCTCCAGCCAGGGATCCTGGCAGATGATGAAGAGGAGGAAGAGGAGGAGGAGGAGGAGGAGGAGGAGGACTTGGAAACTGACGGGCATTGTGCCGAGAGAGACTCCCTGCTCTCCACCAGCTCTTTGGCGTCCCACGACTCCACCCTGTCCCTCGCATCCTCCCAGGCCTCAGGGCCGGCCCTCTCGCGCCATCTGCTGACTTCCTTTGTCTCAGGCCTCTCGGATGGCATGGACAGCGGCTACGTGGAGGACAGCGAGGAGAGCTCCTCCGAGTGGCCCAGGAGGCGCGGCAGCCAGGAACGCCGGGGCCACCGCAGGCCTGGGCAGAAGTTCATCAGGATCTATAAACTCTTCAAGAGCACCAGCCAGCTGGTACTGCGGAGGGACTCTCGGAGCCTGGAGGGCAACTCGGACACGGCCCTGCCCCTGCGGCGGGCAGGGAGCCTCTGCAGCCCCCTGGACGAACCAGTATCGCCCCCTTCCCGGGCCCAGCGCTCCCGCTCCCTGCCCCAGCCCAAACTCAGTACCCAGCTGCCCAGCTGGCTTCTAGCCCCCGCTTCACGTCACCAGCGCCGCCGCCCCTTCCTGAGTGGAGATGAGGATCCCAAGGCCTCCACGTTACGTGTTGTGGTCTTTGGCTCCGATCGGATTTCAGGGAAGGTGGCCCGGGCATACAGCAACCTTCGGTAAGAGCCATAACGAGAGGCATCGCTCTGCCCTGGGTAACAGCGTTGTTCTGCTGGTGGAATCTGGGGCCTGAGGCTTAGGCCCCAGAGGAACCAAAAGTTCCCTTATTTATTTATTTATTTATTATGATTACTATTATTTTGAGACAAAGTCTTGCTCTGTTGCCCGGGCTGGAGTGCAGTGGCATGATCTCAGCTCACTGTAACCTGTGGCTCTCCGGTTCAAGCGATTCTCGTGCCTCAGCCTCCCAAGAAGCTGGGATTACAGGTGCACGCCACCACACCTGACTAATTTTTTTTTTTCTTAGTAGAGATGAGGTTTCCCCATGTTGGCCAGGCTGGTCTTGAACTCCTGGCCTCAGGTGATCCACCCACCTCGGCCTCCCAAAGTGCTGGGATTACAGGCGTGAGCCACCATGCCCGGCCCCCTTCTCACTATCTTCTTCTTGCCAGGCGGCTGGAGAACAATCGCCCACTCCTCACACGGTTCTTCAAACTTCAGTTCTTCTATGTGCCTGTGAAGCGAAGTCACGGGACCAGCCCTGGTGCCTGTCCACCCCCTCGGAGCCAGACGCCCTCACCCCCGACAGACTCCCCTAGGCACGCCAGCCCTGGAGTACGTCCCCAGCCTGGACCAGTGGGGTGGTAATGTAGAGTTCTTGCTACCTGAAGGAAGCCGATTGGAAGTCATGAAAAGCAATCCCCTGTGTTGACAGGGCACCTGCCCCTGCCTGGCCCTCACTCCCTGCACTTGGACGTGACATTTTGCCATATGACAAAGACTGAAAGTTGTCATACTTCCCCAAGGGCAGGGAGAAGCTCAGCTTGGGGCTGCAGGTGCCATCCAAGGCCCTGGAGCTAGGATGGGCAGGCCTCCTGGGGAGCTGGAAATGACTCTTGTCCCTCGCCCTAGGAGCTGGGCACCACGCCATGGGAGGAGAGCACCAATGACATCTCCCACTACCTCGGCATGCTGGACCCCTGGTATGAGCGCAATGTGCTAGGCCTCATGCACCTGCCCCCTGAAGTTCTGTGCCAGGTAAGTGACCCCTGGGGTTGTGGAACAGGGCCCACTGGCTGCAGTCACCCAGCCTCACTTAGAAGGCCCTGGATTTAGAGAATCCAGCTTGAGGCCCCCATGGAGGACCTGGGCCCTCTTGGAAAAGATCTGGGAGTGTGGGTGAGAAGCAGGACTGAGCCTGAACTCAGGACACTGAGGGCAAGAGCTGGGGTCACTGCAGTGATGGAGGAGGGGCCTCAGAAGGGTCCAGGGGACCTCAGATTTCAGTCCCCTTCCTCAACTCCCGCCCTTGTCTGGCTAAGCCTCCCCAGAGGCTGGTGGGTCAGGTGAGGGGCATGGAGGCTGGGCACCGGCCCTCCCCTGCTTCCTGCTTCCACCTCACCAGCTCCTCATGGCTGGCTGCCTCTATGTCTCTCTTCTATCTTCCTCCCTAATTCTTGCTCCTTCTTGCCATCTATCCACCCACCCATCTGGACTGGCTGCCCCTTCCCTCTGGCCACAGCAGTCCCTGAAGGCTGAAGCCCAGGCCCTGGAGGGCTCCCCCACCCAGCTGCCCATCCTGGCCGACATGCTACTCTACTACTGCCGCTTTGCCGCCAGACCGGTGCTGCTGCAAGTCTATCAGACGGAGGTAAGGCCTCCCTGACCCGCACCGCCTCTCCCCCACCTGCCGGGCCTGCAAGTCCCCAGCCCTGCCTTGGGACAGCCAGCAGGTCTACGCTGGAGGAGCCGAATGGGCCCCTCCAGGGGGTTCACACTGATGTACATGCTCCTGCACTCTCCAGCTGACCTTCATCACTGGGGAGAAGACGACAGAGATCTTCATCCACTCCTTGGAGCTGGGTCACTCCGCTGCCACACGTGCCATCAAGGCTTCGGGTGGGTACTGCCTGAGCAGAGACAGGCGGGGAGGCGGGGCCTGGGACGCGAGATGCGGAGCTCTGGGGAGGTGGGGTTACCTGGGAGGTGGGGCCATGGGAAGGCGGGGTTACCTAGGAGGCGGGGCCACGCGGAGGCGGGGTTGCCCGGTAGGTGGGTCCCTGGGGAGGCAGGGTTACTGAGAGGCAGGGCCATGGGGGGGCGGGGTTACCCAGGAGGCGAGGCCATGGGGAGGCGGGGTGACCCAGGAGGTGGGGCCCTGGGGAGGCGGGACCCTGGGAAGGTGTGATCACAGCGGAGATGAGGCCCTGGAGTGATGGGGTCACTGAGGAGGTGGAGGCCCCCGGAAGGTGGAGTCAGAGAGAGATGCAGGGCCTTGGTGAGACAGATCCCTAGGGAGTCACGGTCAGTGTGGCAGGGGATGGGGAGGTAAGTCCCAGGGAGGCAAGGCCACTGTGTTCGTGAGGAGCCTGGGAAGCCAGAGGGAGTGAAGGGTCTGTCTGTGTGTGGCACAGGTCCTGGCAGCAAGCGGCTGGGCATCGATGACGACCGGGAGGCTGTTCCTCTAACACTACAGATTATTTACAGCAAGGTAAGACCCGGGCTGGGGCTCCTTCCCCTCCAGGATCTGCTACTGATCCTTCCTCCGCCAGAACCTGGGCCCAGAGCTGGACTTGTGTGTTCCTGGGCCCCAGTCTTTATGCTAGAAGGCCACAGCAGGCTCCCCTGGATGCTCAGAGAAGCAGAGAGGGGAGGGAGTGGATATCTCTGTGCTTCTTGGCCTCCAAAGCCTCTCTCCCACCATGTGCTCTGCCCTCACCTGAATGCGCTCAGCAGCAGCCCAGGGGTAGGGGTCTGCTGGGCCTGGCTACAGGGCTGGGGCTGAGAGGGGGCAAGGGAAGCCTTCCAGAGGCACCTGAGGGAGAAGCCAGGGTCTCGGGGGGGCCAGTGTGCCTGGCAGGCTGCATGCAAGGTGGGATTGGCATGAGAAAGGAGTGAGGAGAGTTGTAGGGAGGTGGAGGGCTGTCGGTGACAGGCCAGAAGACGTGAGTTCTCTGAGCAGATCACATCCCAAGTTCTAGGCTGAGGGAAGCTTGGCCTCACAGGTGGGCTCCTTCCTTCTTTCCTGCCTCCTTCCCTTTCTTCCTTCGGCCATTCCAAAGATATCCTCTTAGCACCTGCCCATGCCACCTCTGTGCTGGGCAGAGGAAAAGAGGGGTTGAGCAGGGAAGCCTAGGCCTCACTTTAGCTTGTCTAGAGGAGGGAGACAGATAAGAAATGAGGAAACAAAGAAATAGCCAAGATAATTCCAGACAGTGGCAAGTGATGACAAGGCAATAAAACAGCAGATGGACGGTGGCGTTGGGGCTGCGGTGCATTTGGCAGTGAAGAAGGTGGGCAGGAGGCACCAACACTCACTGCAGCCACATGCCAGGTGCTTGCTAGATATCTTCCACGGCCCAGGCACTGTTCTAGGCCCTGGAGCCTTCCTAAGAGTGAACAAAGGACAGACGTGGTCCCCGGAGACATGCTGACCCCCTGGAGTGGGCGGTAGGCATTGGTTAGATGATGCACACGATGTAAAATTACAACTGTGACACACAGATGGAGGAGAGGGACACGGGATGTTCCTAAATGGTGAACTGAACCCAGTCAGGAGAGTTAGTAGTGAAGGCTTCCTTGAGAAGGGACCTGAGTTAATATTGGAGGGAAAACCAGGAGTTAATTAGGCTGAGAAGAGAGGTGAGTGCTCTTGCGGCAACAGGAACTGCATGTGCAGAGGCCCTGTGGTGGGAGGCAATGTGAACACCTCAAAGCACTCTGAAAGAAGACGCCTGGGCTGGAGCAAAGACAGCCGGTGGGAACATGATGCCGAGGTGAGGCTAAAGAAATGGGGGGACCAGCATACCAAAAGCCTTGATTGCAGTGAAAGGAGTTTTTTCTTTTTCTTTTTTATTTCTTTCTTTTTTTTCTTTCTTTCTTTTTTTTTTTGGTCACAGTCTCGCCCTGTTTCTCAGGCTGGAGCGCAATGGTGCAATCTCAGCTCACTGCAACCTTCACCTCCCTGGTTCAAGCAATTCTCCTGCCTCAGCCTCCCGAGTAGCTGGGATTACAGGTGCACGCCACCACACCCAGCTAATTTTTTATATCTTTAGTAGAGACGGGGTTTCACCATGTTGGCCAGGCTGGTCTCGAACTCCTGACCTCGTGATCCACCTGCCTTGGCCTCCCAAAGTGTTGGCATTACAGGCATGAGCCACCACGCCTGACCCAATGAAAGGAATTTTATCCTGGTCCTAAGAGCAGTGGATATCCATTAAGGAGGCTTACGTTTGTGGTGGGGCTGTGAATGCTTGTGACATGATCAGATCTGAGGCTTGGAAGCTCCCTCTGGCCGCTCTGTGGAGGAGAGACTGGGAGGGTCCACAGGTGATGCGGGAAGGCCAGTTAGGAGGCTGCTGCCATGGTCCAGAAGAGAAATGAGGGCAGCAGCCTGCACTAGGGTGGTGGTGGCGGAGCTGGGAAGGAACAGGAGACAGATGGGAGTGATGTAATCAGCAGGGCTCATGGGTGGGTTAGGAAAGGAGAGGCCAGACTCCTGGAATCGCGCCTCTGTGACTGGCAGCACCGTCCTCTCAGGTGAGGACCACGGGAAGAGACCCGGGTCCAGTTGGGGAAGATCCTGAGTTTGGATCGGGTCATATTATTGAGGTGGAGAGGCCTTGAGAGGTATAAGGAGACGGTGAGAATAGGCGGCTGGCTGAACGGGCCTGACTTTGTGGTGAATACGAAGCTGGGTGGACAGCTGCTGTGGGAAAAGGTCACGGAGGAGACTCCTGAAGGGGGAAAGCAGGGAATACAAAGAGGAGAGGACCAAGGGGAGAGGCTTGAGCCCTTCATGATGAATGGTGGGCAGAGGGCGGCGATCCAGCAAAGCAGAGAGGCACCAGCCAGAGAGGCGCTAGGGAAACCAGGAAGGTTCCATCACAAAAGCCCAGGAGAGGTTTTCAAGGAGGGGAGAGCCGAGAACTATAAGGTCAAGTAAGCTGAGGACCAAGAACTGTTCTTGGGTTTAACAACAAGGAGGTCCCTGATGACAGAGACATTCACACAAAGACTTGAAGAGGGGGTTCGGGTCTGGCTGTGCCAGAAACAGCATGTCTGTGGGCCCGTCCCTTCCTCACTCTGGGCCTGGCAGGAGAACCTCAGGACCACCTCTGCAGGTGCTCTCAGCTCTTGTACCTTTCAACCTGGTCACAGAGGCTAGACCAAACCAGTGATGTGAGCTCCTACCTGGAGTCATCCAGGTCCATCCAGGGTGGCACAGGGGCCCTGGTGAACAAGAGAGAGCTTTCTGGGGACATGCTGACTAGAGGCAACCCCCTGTCACTGATGGGCCTTCAAAGAGAAGGTGGCAGGCGTGGGGGCCTCTGGACTCAGAGGGTCTGGCTATGCTGCATTTCCAGGGGGCCATCAGTGGACGAAGTCGCTGGAGCAACCTGGAGAAGGTCTGTACCTCCGTGAACCTCAACAAGGCCTGCCGGAAGCAGGAGGAGCTGGGTGAGTGGGGTGGGCAGGGTGGGGTCACAGTAGGGAGGTGCTCTGAGCCTGGCCTGAGTGCCCTTGCCCTTCAGATTCCAGCATGGAGGCCCTGACGCTAAACCTGACAGAAGTGGTGAAAAGGCAGAACTCCAAATCCAAGAAGGGCTTTAACCAGGTACCGGCTTCCCTCTCCTTCTAGCCATACCCTCAAGAGACTTATTGGAGCATGCATGTGCGTATGTGTGTACGTGTGTACGTCTGTGTGCACATGTATGTGTGTGCATGTGTGCACATGTACATCCATGTGTATACAGACGTGTGTGTGAGAGAGAAAGAGGAGAGGTGGGGGAGGAGAGGCAGGGTGAGGGGTGTGATTTGGGGATGTTTGAGGGGTGTGGAGTGTTGTGGGGTGTCAGGGAGGTAGGGGTACCCTGTGAGAGGACGCGTGTATGTGGAAAAGTTATGGGGTGGGTGCCAGGAGAGTCCTAAGACTCTGAGACCAAAGAAAGCAGGCTCTGCATTAGGGGACCTGGGGCTGCCCCGGTGAGGGCAGCAGGCAGGGCAGAGTCTCCTCAGGGGGCACTTGATTCTTCCAGATGCTGGAGAGGAGGCAGGGGCTGATGGAGGCCTCAGGCTCCCTCCCCTGACCTGGCCATTAACCCTGGAGCGCGGTCAGGCAAACCCCTGCCCTCCCACACCCCCAGAAGCGGATGGGCAGTTCTAAGAGAAAGAACTGCCAGGGGCTGCCAGTGTTGCATGGCCAGGGATTCGGGGCTGACCTGGACCTTCCTTCCAGATTAGCACATCGCAGATCAAAGTGGACAAGGTGCAGATCATCGGTTCCAACAGCTGCCCGTTTGCTGTGTGCCTGGACCAGGATGAGAGGAAGATCCTGCAGAGTGTAGTCAGGTAGGAAAGGGGCATCCCAGGGAGGGGAGCAGTTTCTGCTCCCACCAACCCAGAGGCTTGGAAGGAGCTGGAGGGATGGGGGCTTGCTCTGATCCCTGGCCCCTGCCCTGCCCCACAGATGTGAGGTTTCACCCTGCTACAAGCCGGAGAAGAGCGACCTCTCCTCGCCACCCCAGAGGCCTCCCGACCTGCCGGCCCAGGCCGCGCCTGATCTCTGCTCCCTTCTCTGCCTGCCCATCATGACTTTCAGTGGAGCTCTGCCCTAGTGTGGGCCCAGCGCCAGACTGGACAGAAGCCCTGGGGCAACCTCCTGTGTGAGCCCTGGGACAGTCCCTGTCTGCGGAGAACGGAGTGGTCCTGTGCAGAGACAGAGTCCCACTGTGGGTCCTGCAATGGGCAGGGTGTGGGGGTACAGGGTTTCTGGGGTCTCAGCATTCTGGGAAAGGAACAGCTATCAGGGAGAGAAGGGCCAGACCCCATAGCCTCTCAGATTCCTCGCAGTAGAAGAAGGATGGATAAATTGACCTCCAAAGTCCCTGACCACTAGCATGGTCTAGGATGCTTTCTAGAAGGAAGATCTGAGGCTCTGGTGCTCAGGGGGATGGCTTGGGCCTTTTCTCTCAACCTTGGCTGAGCCTACCCCTTACTTTGTCAAAGACTTGAGGACCCTGTATGTCTGGAGTTCAATCCCCTCCTCTCTGGCGGCTCAGGTGACTGAAATGTGGATGAAATATTTCTCTACTTCAAGACCACCTCTCCCTCCAAACACACACACACACACACACACACACACACACACACGCACACACACACACCCCAGCAATTTCTCTCTGTCAGGTTTCCTGATTCTCTGGAAGAACAGCACTAATGCTGCACCTGTCTACTCTCAGAACCCAGCACAGATTCTCTCTTGATCTCCTTTTTGGATCTGAGATTCTGGGAAGACAGTATAGGCTTAAATTCAGTAGCAGCTCCGTTCTAGCTAAATCACCAGAGGAAGTTAATTACCTTTGAGCCTCCATTTCCTCAGCACTAAAATGGAGTGGAGAGTTGGGGTGGAAATAAGACATCGTGAAAAGGTGAAATTGTCTGCAAAGCCCCTAGCCCAGTGCTGAGCTCCCAGTAGGTGCTCAGTAAAGCTTAGCACCTGACTTTCTGAACACCGATTCCTCCTGTTTGGAGCCACTGGGATACTCTCACCTCCGTTGGGATGCTCCTCACTCCTTCCCAATTCATGGCTGAGGCAGAACCCAGACTGAAGGGGGAAGAGACGTTCCAGACATTCCAGAGACCTTCGTCAGGGTAAGGGGTGGGCTGCTCAGGGGCCCCAGCCTTCAGCCCCTTCTGTATCACATTGGCCCTCCCACTCCCATCTCAATCTTTGTGTGCAAAATCTTCCATGCCCGCAAGTTCACTGGCACTCTTCTGGCACCTGGGCAAGATCCCAGAACAGAGGATGGAGTGACTGGTCTCACAGAGCTTAGTGCCCAGCTCAGGGGAAATGGCACTGGTGCCTGGGACATGGTCAGCCTAGGACAGGACATGAGAGTCTAAGATTCAAAGAGAGCAGCTTGAAGTGGTTTAAGAAGCTAGAAACCAACGTGGACTAGAGAGATGGGGCAGAAGGTCAAGACCAGGATTTGGACTGATAGACGTGGAGAAAGCAGCCACGGAAGTGTGAACTGTATCCCGCACAAAGTCCCCCTTCCCCTCCTCCTAACTCATTATGCCCAAAAGGTCTTACATGAAATTCCAGCCCAGAGTACTCATGACTTGAGAGATGTGGACAGAGCCAGCTTCTACCTTGCCTGGCCATTTCTCCCGTCTTTTTTTTTTTTTTTTTTTTGACAGAGTCTCACTCTGTCGCCCAGGCTGGAGTGCAGTGGTGCAATCTCGGCTCACTGCAAGCTCCGCCTCCTGGGTTCACGCCATCCTCCTGCCTCAGCCTCCTGAGTAGCTGGGACTACAGGTGCACGCCGCCACGCCCGGCTAATTTTTTGTATTTTTAGTAGAGACGGGGTTTTACCACATTAGCCAGGATGGTCTTGATCTCCTGACCTCGTGATCCGCCTGCCTCGGCCTCCCAAAGTGCTGGGATTACAGGTGTGAGCCACCGCGCCCGGCCTCTCCCCTGTCTTAATATCTGCTCTTGCTCTAAGCTCCAGAAGAGTGGCAGGCCATGTATCTTCAATATTTTTTTGCTGTATGGGCAGGTTGTCCTGTTACATGATCAACAGATGTCCAGGAATTAATGGGTGGAATTTAATATTTTTGTCCAATAAAACTTGATTTGTCTTATATTTAATGACCAATAGTTATTTTGCTGCATGACACCTGCTAGTTGGACAGTTTATATAGATCATTTTATTTATACCAGAAACAAGCTTCATAGGGGATTGTTTTATTTCTCCTTTTGTAATTTTCCACCCTATAGAAAATATATTTGGGTGAAAATTTTCCCCAATACTGTTCTGCTTAAGCCTCATCATACTCACCGACCCACAGAACAAAAAATCCTACACCTAAGGACTCAACATTTGGGGTTTCCTGTGCCACTTCACTTGAGAAATATACACCCATATATCCATCTGTTCCCTGTACCCCAAGCCCCAGGGAGGGGATGGGCCTCAGGCTGTTGCTGTTGGTGGTGGTGGCAGAGTGGATCCCGGACCTACCATGCAGCTGAGAGCGAGGGAAGAGAGCTCAGTAATGGCCCTCTGAATCTGGGACTGCCTTTAGACTTGGGTGATAAGGAGGGAGAGAAGAAGTGGAGGGATGGTAGAGGACACCTGTGGCTTGGGAGAGGGAGGTAAGTACCAGGTTCCCAGAACGCTATTCAGGATGGAGAGAGAAAGAACTGTCAGCCGTTTCAGCTCTGCATCAGCTGGCTATTGCAAACAATGAAGCACGCCTTCAATTCAGGGGACTAAGTCTCCGATCGTTTGTTCTCGCTCATGCATCTAGAGGTCATCTAGGGACCAGCTGATCTAGGTGGCTCAGGTGGTTTGACTTAGGCCCCGAGTGGTTTGGCTCCAAGCTGCAGGATGGGTGCAGACCTGCTTAGTTGGCCTCTCAGACATATTGGACCAGCCTGAGAGGCCAGCAGAGGCACGCGGTGCCTCCTAGGAATGGAGCCTGGAACGGGAACAATATTCCTTCTGCCAATAATTGGCTAACACTGAGGAAGCACATCAACCCGCAGACTTAATAAACCCAGCAAATTTTACACAGGAAATTTGACACAGGAATCTCCACACAAGAAAAAAAAAAAAAAACAAAATCACATGAGAAGTGCACTTTACCTTTGATGTTCTTTCCACAACTCCAGTCTAATCAAGAGAAAAAAACATCATATAAACCCAGACTATGGGACCAGATAATCTGACCAGTACTCTCTTAGTGTCACGAAAAATAAGGAAAGACTGAGAAACAGACAAAAAGAGAAGGAGTAAACCTGAAAACTAAGCAGTGGACACTGGCTTGAATCCTGAACATTAATCCAAAAACTGGTAAAATCTCAATACAATCTGGAGTTTAGTTTTTTTTTTTTCTTAAACCACACACACACACACACACACACACACACACAC